>NW_026779632.1:0-10000 GCF_030144855.1 Hypanus sabinus
TGTCTCGCTCTGTATGTGTGTGTCTCTCTGTATGTGTGTGTCTCTTTCTATGTGTGTGTGTCTCTCTCTCTGTATGTGTGTGTCTCTGTCTGTGTCTCTCTCTATGTGTGTGTCTCTGTATGTGTGTGTGTGTCTCTCTCTGTCTGTGTGTGTGTCTCTCTCTGTATGTGTGTGTCTCTTTCTATGTGTGTGTCCCTCTCTGTATGTGTGTATCTCTCTCTATGTGTTTGTGTCTCTGTATGTGTGTGTGTGTCTCTCTGTCTGTGTGTGTGTCTCTCTCTGTATGTGTGTGTGTCTCTCTCTGTATGTGTGTGTCTCTTTCTATGTGTATGTGTCTCTCTCTGTATGTATCTGTGTCTCTCTCTATGTCTGTGTCTCTCTGTATGTGTGTGTGTCTCTCTCTGTCTGTGTCTCTCTCTATGAGTGTATGTCTCTGTATGTGTGTGTCTCTCTCTGTGTCTCTCTCTGTCTGTGTGTGTGTCTCTCTATATGTGTGTGTGTCTCTGTATGTGTGTGTGTCTCTCTCTGTATGTGTCTCTCTCTATGTGTGTGTGTCTCTGTATGTATGTGTGTGTGTGTCTCTCTCTCTGTGTCTCTCTCTGTCTGTGTGTGTGTCTCTCTCTATGAGTGTGTGTCTCTCTCTGTATGTGTGTGTCTCTCTCTCTGTCTGTGTCTCTCTATGAGTGTGTGTCTCTGTATGTGTGTGTCTCTCTCTTTATGTGTGTGTGTCTCTCTCTATGAGTGTGTGTCTCTGTATGTGTGTGTGTGTCTCTCTCTCTGTCTGTGTCTCTGTAAGTGTGTGTGTCTCTGTATTGTGTGTGTCTCTCTCTATGCGTGTGTGTGGTCTGTATGTGTGTGTCTCTCTCTCTGTATGTGTGTGTCTCTCTCTATGTGTGTGCGCCTCTCTCTGTATGCGTGTATGTCTTTCTCTCTGTTCCCTCTCTCTGTATGTGTGTGTCTCTCTCTATGTGTGAGTCTCTGTATGCGTGTGTCTCTCTCTCTGTCTGTGTGTGTGTCTCGCTCTGTATGTGTGTGTCTCTCTGTATGTGTGTGTCTCTTTCTATGTGTGGGTGTCTCTCTCTGTATGTGTGTGTGTCTCTCTCTGTATGTGTCTCTCTCTATGTGTGTGTGTCTCTGTATGTGTGTGTGTCTCTCTCTGTATGTGTCTCTCTCTATGTGTGTGTGTCTCTGTATGTGTGTGTGTGACTCTCTCTCTCTGTCTCTCTCTGTCTGTGTGTGTGTCTCTCTCTATGTGTGTGTCTCTGTATGTGTGTGTGTCTCTCTCTGTCTGTGTGTGTGTCTCGCTCTGTATGTGTGTGTCTCTCTGTATGTGTGTGTCTCTTTCTATGTGTGTGTGTCTCTCTCTCTGTATGTGTGTGTCTCTCTCTATGTGTGTGTCTCTCTCTGTCTGTGTCTCTCTCTATGTGTGTGTCTCTGTATGTGTGTGTGTGTCTCTCTCTGTCTGTGTCACTCTCTATGAGTGTGTGTCTCTGTATGTGTGTGTCTCTTTCTCTGTGTCCCTCTCTGTCTGTGTGTCTCTCTCTGTATGTGTGTGTGTCTCTCTTATGAGTGTGTGTCTCTCTGCATGTGTGTCTCTCTCTCTGTGTCTCTCTCTGTCTGTGTCTGTGTCTCTCTGTATGTGTGAGTGTGTCTCTGTCTGTGTCTCTCTCTATGTGTATGTCTCTGTATGTGAGTGTGTCTCTCTCTGTATGTGTCTCTCTCTATGTGTGTGTGTCTCTGTATGTGTGTGTGTCTCTCTCTGTATGTGTCTCTCTCTATGTGTGTGTGTCTCTGTTTGTGTGTGTGTGACTCTCTCTCTCTGTCTCTCTCTGTCTGTGTGTGTGTCTCTCTCTATGTGTGTGTCTCTGTATGTGTGTGTGTCTCTCTCTGTCTGTGTGTGTGTCTCGCTCTGTATGTGTGTGTCTCTCTGTATGTGTGTGTCTCTTTCTATGTGTGTGTGTCTCTCTCTCTGTATGTGTGTGTCTCTGTCTGTGTCTCTCTCTATGTGTGTGTCTCTGTATGTGTGTGTGTGTCTCTCTCTGTCTGTGTGTGTGTCTCTCTCTGTATGTGTGTGTCTCTTTCTATGTGTGTGTCCCTCTCTGTATGTGTGTATCTCTCTCTATGTGTTTGTGTCTCTGTATGTGTGTGTGTGTCTCTCTGTCTGTGTGTGTGTCTCTCTCTGTATGTGTGTGTGTCTCTCTCTGTATGTGTGTGTCTCTTTCTATGTGTATGTGTCTCTCTCTCTATGTATCTGTGTCTCTCTCTATGTCTGTGTCTCTCTGTATGTGTGTGTGTCTCTCTCTGTCTGTGTCTCTCTCTATGAGTGTATGTCTCTGTATGTGTGTGTCTCTCTCTGTGTCTCTCTCTGTCTGTGTGTGTGTCTCTCTATATGTGTGTGTGTCTCTGTATGTGTGTGTGTCTCTCTCTGTATGTGTCTCTCTCTATGTGTGTGTGTCTCTGTATGTATGTGTGTGTGTGTCTCTCTCTCTGTGTCTCTCTCTGTCTGTGTGTGTGTCTCTCTCTATGAGTGTGTGTCTCTCTCTGTATGTGTGTGTCTCTCTCTCTGTCTGTGTCTCTCTCTATGAGTGTGTGTCTCTGTATGTGTGTGTCTCTCTCTTTATGTGTGTGTGTCTCTCTCTATGAGTGTGTGTCTCTGTATGTGTGTGTGTGTCTCTCTCTCTGTCTGTGTCTCTGTAAGTGTGTGTGTCTCTGTATGTGTGTGTGTCTCTCTCTATGCGTGTGTGTGTCTGTATGTGTGTGTCTCTCTCTCTGTATGTGTGTGTCTCTCTCTATGTGTGTGCGCCTCTCTCTGTATGCGTGTGTGTCTCTCTCTCTGTCTCTCTCTGTATGTGTGTGTCTCTCTCTATGTGTGAGTCTCTGTATGCGTGTGTCTCTCTCTCTGTCTGTGTGTGTGTCTCGCTCTGTATGTGTGTGTCTCTCTGTATGTGTGTGTCTCTTTCTATGTGTGGGTGTCTCTCTCTGTATGTGTGTGTGTCTCTCTCTGTATGTGTCTCTCTCTATGTGTGTGTGTCTCTGTATGTGTGTGTGTCTCTCTCTGTATGTGTCTCTCTCTATGTGTGTGTGTCTCTGTATGTGTGTGTGTGACTCTCTCTCTCTGTCTCTCTCTGTCTGTGTGTGTGTCTCTCTCTATGTGTGTGTCTCTGTATGTGTGTGTGTCTCTCTCTGTCTGTGTGTGTGTCTCGCTCTGTATGTGTGTGTCTCTCTGTATGTGTGTGTCTCTTTCTATGTGTGTGTGTCTCTCTCTCTGTATGTGTGTGTCTCTCTCTATGTGTGTGTCTCTCTCTGTCTGTGTCTCTCTCTATGTGTGTGTCTCTGTATGTGTGTGTGTGTCTCTCTCTGTCTGTGTCACTCTCTATGAGTGTGTGTCTCTGTATGTGTGTGTCTCTTTCTCTGTGTCCCTCTCTGTCTGTGTGTCTCTCTCTGTATGTGTGTGTGTCTCTCTTATGAGTGTGTGTCTCTCTGCATGTGTGTCTCTCTCTCTGTGTCTCTCTCTGTCTGTGTCTGTGTCTCTCTGTATGTGTGAGTGTGTCTCTGTCTGTGTCTCTCTCTATGTGTATGTCTCTGTATGTGAGTGTGTCTCTCTCTGTATGTGTCTCTCTCTATGTGTGTGTGTCTCTGTATGTGTGTGTGTCTCTCTCTGTATGTGTCTCTCTCTATGTGTGTGTGTCTCTGTTTGTGTGTGTGTGACTCTCTCTCTCTGTCTCTCTCTGTCTGTGTGTGTGTCTCTCTCTATGTGTGTGTCTCTGTATGTGTGTGTGTCTCTCTCTGTCTGTGTGTGTGTCTCGCTCTGTATGTGTGTGTCTCTCTGTATGTGTGTGTCTCTTTCTATGTGTGTGTGTCTCTCTCTCTGTATGTGTGTGTCTCTGTCTGTGTCTCTCTCTATGTGTGTGTCTCTGTATGTGTGTGTGTGTCTCTCTCTGTCTGTGTGTGTGTCTCTCTCTGTATGTGTGTGTCTCTTTCTATGTGTGTGTCCCTCTCTGTATGTGTGTATCTCTCTCTATGTGTTTGTGTCTCTGTATGTGTGTGTGTGTCTCTCTGTCTGTGTGTGTGTCTCTCTCTGTATGTGTGTGTGTCTCTCTCTGTATGTGTGTGTCTCTTTCTATGTGTATGTGTCTCTCTCTCTATGTATCTGTGTCTCTCTCTATGTCTGTGTCTCTCTGTATGTGTGTGTGTCTCTCTCTGTCTGTGTCTCTCTCTATGAGTGTATGTCTCTGTATGTGTGTGTCTCTCTCTGTGTCTCTCTCTGTCTGTGTGTGTGTCTCTCTATATGTGTGTGTGTCTCTGTATGTGTGTGTGTCTCTCTCTGTATGTGTCTCTCTCCATGTGTGTGTGTCTCTGTATGTATGTGTGTGTGTGTCTCTCTCTCTGTGTCTCTCTCTGTCTGTGTGTGTGTCTCTCTCTATGAGTGTGTGTCTCTCTCTGTATGTGTGTGTCTCTCTCTCTGTCTGTGTCTCTCTCTATGAGTGTGTGTCTCTGTATGTGTGTGTCTCTCTCTTTATGTGTGTGTGTCTCTCTCTATGAGTGTGTGTCTCTGTATGTGTGTGTGTGTCTCTCTCTCTGTCTGTGTCTCTGTAAGTGTGTGTGTCTCTGTATGTGTGTGTGTCTCTCTCTATGCGTGTGTGTGTCTGTATGTGTGTGTCTCTCTCTCTGTATGTGTGTGTCTCTCTCTATGTGTGTGCGCCTCTCTCTGTATGCGTGTGTGTCTCTCTCTCTGTCTCTCTCTGTATGTGTGTGTCTCTCTCTATGTGTGAGTCTCTGTATGCGTGTGTCTCTCTCTCTGTCTGTGTGTGTGTCTCGCTCTGTATGTGTGTGTCTCTCTGTATGTGTGTGTCTCTTTCTATGTGTGGGTGTCTCTCTCTGTATGTGTGTGTGTCTCTCTCTGTATGTGTCTCTCTCTATGTGTGTGTGTCTCTGTATGTGTGTGTGTCTCTCTCTGTATGTGTCTCTCTCTATGTGTGTGTGTCTCTGTATGTGTGTGTGTGACTCTCTCTCTCTGTCTCTCTCTGTCTGTGTGTGTGTCTCTCTCTATGTGTGTGTCTCTGTATGTGTGTGTGTCTCTCTCTGTCTGTGTGTGTGTCTCGCTCTGTATGTGTGTGTCTCTCTGTATGTGTGTGTCTCTTTCTATGTGTGTGTGTCTCTCTCTCTGTATGTGTGTGTCTCTCTCTATGTGTGTGTCTCTCTCTGTCTGTGTCTCTCTCTATGTGTGTGTCTCTGTATGTGTGTGTGTGTCTCTCTCTGTCTGTGTGTGTGTCTCTCTCTGTATGTGTGTGTCTCTTTCTATGTGTGTGTCTCTCTCTGTATGTGTGTATCTCTCTCTATGTGTGTGTGTCTCTGTATGTGTGTGTGTGTCTCTCTGTCTGTGTGTGTGTCTCTCTCTGTATGTGTGTGTGTCTCTCTCTGTCCGTGTGTGTGTCTCGCTCTGTATGTGTGTGTCTCTCTGTATGTGTGTGTCTCTTTCTATGTGTGTGTGTCTCTCTCTGTATGTGTGTGTCTCTCTCTGTATGTGTCTCTCTCTATGTGTGTGTGTCTCTGTATGTGTGTGTGTCTCTCTCTGTATGTGTCTCTCTCTATGTATGTGTGTCTCTCTTTCTATATGTGTGTGTGTGTCTCTCTCTCTGTGAGTCTCTGTATGTGTCTGTGTCTCTCTCTCTGTGTCTTTCTCTATGAGTGTGTCTCTGTATGTGTGTGTGTCTCTCTCTCTGACTGTGTCTGTGTCTCTATGTAAGTGTGTGTGTCTCTTTCTATGTGTGTGTGTGTGTGTGTCTCTCTCTCTGTATGTGTGTGTCTCTCTGTGTGTCTCTCTCTGTCTGAGTCTGTCTCTCTGTATGTGTGTGTGTCTCTCTCTGTCTGTGTCACTCGCTATGAGTGTGTGTCTCTGTATGTGTGTGTCTCTTTCTCTGTGTCCCTCTCTGTCTGTGTGTCTCTCTCTGTATGTGTGTGTGTCTCTCTTATGAGTGTGTGTCTCTCTGCATGTGTGTCTCTCTCTCTGTGTCTCTCTCTGTCTGTGTCTGTGTCTCTCTGTATGTGTGAGTGTGTCTCTGTCTGTGTCTCTCTCTATGTGTATGTCTCTGTATGTGTGTGTGTCTCTCTCTGTCTGTGTGTGTGTCTCGCTCTGTATGTGTGTGTCTCTCTGTATGTGTGTGTCTCTTTCTATGTGTGTGTGTCTCTCTCTCTGTATGTGTGTGTCTCTCTCTATGTGTGTGTCTCTCTCTGTCTGTGTCTCTCTCTATGTGTGTGTCTCTGTATGTGTGTGTCTCTCTCTGTCTGTGTGTGTGTCTCTCTCTGTATGTGTGTGTCTCTTTCTATGTGTGTGTCCCTCTCTGTATGTGTGTATCTCTCTCTATGTGTTTGTGTCTCTGTATGTGTGTGTGTGTCTCTCTGTCTGTGTGTGTGTCTCTCTCTGTATGTGTGTGTGTCTCTCTCTGTATGTGTGTGTCTCTTTCTATGTGTATGTGTCTCTTTCTGTATGTATCTGTGTCTCTCTCTATGTCTGTGTCTCTCTGTATGTGTGTGTGTCTCTCTCTGTCTGTGTCTCTCTCTATGAGTGTATGTCTCTGTATGTGTGTGTCTCTCTCTGTGTCTCTCTCTGTCTGTGTGTGTGTCTCTCTATATGTGTGTGTGTCTCTGTATGTGTGTGTGTCTCTCTCTGTATGTGTCTCTCTCTATGTGTGTGTGTCTCTGTATGTATGTGTGTGTGTGTCTCTCTCTCTGTGTCTCTCTCTGTCTGTGTGTGTGTCTCTCTCTATGAGTGTGTGTCTCTCTCTGTATGTGTGTGTCTCTCTCTCTGTCTGTGTCTCTCTCTATGAGTGTGTGTCTCTGTATGTGTGTGTCTCTCTCTTTATGTGTGTGTGTCTCTCTCTATGAGTGTGTGTCTCTGTATGTGTGTGTGTGTCTCTCTGTCTGTCTGTGTCTCTGTAAGTGTGTGTGTCTCTGTATGTGTGTGTGTCTCTCTCTATGCGTGTGTGTGTCTGTATGTGTGTGTCTCTCTCTCTGTATGTGTGTGTCTCTCTCTATGTGTGTGCGCCTCTCTCTGTATGCGTGTGTGTCTCTCTCTCTCTGTCTCTCTCTGTATGTGTGTGTCTCTCTCTATGTGTGAGTCTCTGTATGCGTGTCTCTCTCTCTCTGTCTGTGTGTGTGTCTCGCTCTGTATGTGTGTGTCTCTCTGTATGTGTGTGTCTCTTTCTATGTGTGGGTGTCTCTCTCTGTATGTGTGTGTCTCTCTCTGTATGTGTCTCTCTCTATGTGTGTGTGTCTCTGTATCTGTGTGTGTCTCTCTCTGTATGTGTCTCTCTCTATGAGTGTGTGTCTCTGTATGTGTGTGTCTCTTTCTCTGTGTCCCTCTCTGTCTGTGTGTCTCTCTCTGTATGTGTGTGTGTCTCTCTTATGAGTGTGTGTCTCTCTGCATGTGTGTCTCTCTCTCTGTGTCTCTCTCTGTCTGTGTCTGTGTCTCTCTGTATGTGTGAGTGTGTCTCTGTCTGTGTCTCTCTCTATGTGTATGTCTCTGTATGTGTGTGTGTCTCTCTCTGTATGTGTCTCTCTCTATGTGTGTGTGTCTCTGTATGTGTGTGTGTGACTCTCTCTCTCTGTCTCTCTCTGTCTGTGTGTGTGTCTCTCTCTATGTGTGTGTCTCTGTATGTGTGTGTGTCTCTCTCTGTCTGTGTGTGTATCTCGCTCTGTATGTGTGTGTCTCTCTGTATGTGTGTGTCTCTTTCTATGTGTGTGTGTCTCTCTCTCTGTATGTGTGTGTCTCTCTCTATGTGTGTGTCTCTCTCTGTCTGTGTCTCTCTCTATGTGTGTGTCTCTGTATGTGTGTGTGTGTCTCTCTCTGTCTGTGTGTGTGTCTCTCTCTGTATGTGTGTGTCTCTTTCTATGTGTGTGTCCCTCTCTGTATGTGTGTATCTCTCTCTATGTGTTTGTGTCTCTGTATGTGTGTGTCTCTCTCTATGTGTGTGTCTCTCTCTGTCTGTGTCTCTCTCTATGTGTGTGTCTCTGTATGTGTGTGTGTGTCTCTCTCTGTCTGTGTGTGTGTCTCTCTCTGTATGTGTGTGTCTCTTTCTATGTGTGTGTCTCTCTCTGTATGTGTGTATCTCTCTCTATGTGTGTGTGTCTCTGTATGTGTGTGTGTGTCTCTCTGTCTGTGTGTGTGTCTCTCTCTGTATGTGTGTGTGTCTCTCTCTGTCCGTGTGTGTGTCTCGCTCTGTATGTGTGTGTCTCTTTCTATGTGTGTGTGTCTCTCTCTGTATGTGTGTGTCTCTCTCTGTATGTGTCTCTCTCTATGTGTGTGTGTCTCTGTATGTGTGTGTGTCTCTCTCTGTATGTGTCTCTCTCTATGTATGTGTGTCTCTCTTTCTATATGTGTGTGTGTGTGTCTCTCTCTGTGAGTCTCTGTATGTGTCTGTGTCTCTCTCTCTGTGTCTTTCTCTATGAGTGTGTCTCTGTATGTGTGTGTGTCTCTCTCTCTGACTGTGTCTGTGTCTCTATGTAAGTGTGTGTGTCTCTTTCTATGTGTGTGTGTGTGTGTGTCTCTCTCTCGGTATGTGTGTGTCTCTCTGTGTGTCTCTCTCTGTCTGAGTCTGTCTCTCTGTATGTGTGTGTGTCTCTCTCTGTCTGTGTCACTCGCTATGAGTGTGTGTCTCTGTATGTGTGTGTCTCTTTCTCTGTGTCCCTCTCTGTCTGTGTGTCTCTCTCTGTATGTGTGTGTGTCTCTCTTATGAGTGTGTGTCTCTCTGCATGTGTGTCTCTCTCTCTGTGTCTCTCTCTGTCTGTGTCTGTGTCTCTCTGTATGTGTGAGTGTGTCTCTGTCTGTGTCTCTCTCTATGTGTATGTCTCTGTATGTGTGTGTGTCTCTCTCTGTCTGTGTGTGTGTCTCGCTCTGTATGTGTGTGTCTCTCTGTATGTGTGTGTCTCTTTCTATGTGTGTGTGTGTCTCTCTCTGTATGTGTGTGTCTCTCTCTATGTGTGTGTCTCTCTCTGTCTGTGTCTCTCTCTATGTGTGTGTCTCTGTATGTGTGTGTGTCTCTCTCTGTCTGTGTGTGTGTCTCTCTCTGTATGTGTGTGTATCTTTCTATGTGTGTGTCCCTCTCTGTATGTGTGTATCTCTCTCTATGTGTTTGTGTCTCTGTATGTGTGTGTGTGTCTCTCTGTCTGTGTGTGTGTCTCTCTCTGTATGTGTGTGTGTCTCTCTCTGTATGTGTGTGTCTCTTTCTATGTGTATGTGTCTCTCTCTGTATGTATCTGTGTCTCTCTCTATGTCTGTGTCTCTCTGTATGTGTGTGTGTCTCTCTCTGTCTGTGTCTCTCTCTATGAGTGTATGTCTCTGTATGTGTGTGTCTCTCTCTGTGTCTCTCTCTGTCTGTGTGTGTGTCTCTCTATATGTGTGTGTGTCTCTGTATGTGTGTGTGTCTCTCTCTGTATGTGTCTCTCTCTATGTGTGTGTGTCTCTGTATGTATGTGTGTGTGTGTCTCTCTCTCTGTGTCTCTCTCTGTCTGTGTGTGTGTCTCTCTCTATGAGTGTGTGTCTCTCTCTGTATGTGTGTGTCTCTCTCTCTGTCTGTGTCTCTCTCTATGAGTGTGTGTCTCTGTATGTGTGTGTCTCTCTCTTTATGTGTGTGTGTCTCTCTCTATGAGTGTGTGTCTCTGTATGTGTGTGTGTGTCTCTCTGTCTGTCTGTGTCTCTGTAAGTGTGTGTGTCTCTGTATGTGTGTGTGTCTCTCTCTATGCGTGTGTGTGTCTGTATGTGTGTGTCTCTCTCTCTGTATGTGTGTGTCTCTCTCTATGTGTGTGCGCCTCTCTCTGTATGCGTGTGTGTCTCTCTCTCTCTGTCTCTCTCTGTATGTGTGTGTCTCTCTCTATGTGTGAGTCTCTGTATGCGTGTCTCTCTCTCTCTGTCTGTGTGTGTGTCTCGCTCTGTATGTGTGTGTCTCTCTGTATGTGTGTGTCTCTTTCTATGTGTGGGTGTCTCTCTCTGTATGTGTGTGTC
>NW_026779632.1:15000-17500 GCF_030144855.1 Hypanus sabinus
GTGTGTGTCTCTGTATGTGTGTGTGTCTTTCTCTGTATGTGTCTCTCTCTATGTGTGTGTGTCTCTGTATGTATGTGTGTGTGTGTCTCTCTCTCTGTGTCTCTCTCTGTCTGTGTGTGTGTCTCTCTCTATGAGTGTGTGTCTCTCTCTGTATGTGTGTGTCTCTCTCTCTGTCTGTGTCTCTCTCTATGAGTGTGTGTCTCTGTATGTGTGTGTCTCTCTCTTTATGTGTGTGTGTCTCTCTCTATGAGTGTGTGTCTCTGTATGTGTGTGTGTGTCTCTCTCTCTGTCTGTGTCTCTGTAAGTGTGTGTGTCTCTGTATGTGTGTGTGTCTCTCTCTATGCGTGTGTGTGTCTGTATGTGTGTGTCTCTCTCTCTGTATGTGTGTGTCTCTCTCTATGTGTGTGCGCCTCTCTCTGTATGCGTGTGTGTCTCTCTCTCTCTGTCTCTCTCTGTATGTGTGTGTCTCTCTCTATGTGTGAGTCTCTGTATGCGTGTGTCTCTCTCTCTGTCTCTGTGTGTGTCTCGCTCTGTATGTGTGTGTCTCTCTGTATGTGTGTGTCTCTTTCTATGTGTGGGTGTCTCTCTCTGTATGTGTGTGTGTCTCTCTCTGTATGTGTCTCTCTCTATGTGTGTGTGTCTCTGTATGTGTGTGTGTCTCTCTCTGTATGTGTCTCTCTCTATGTGTGTGTGTCTCTGTATGTGTGTGTGTGACTCTCTCTCTCTGTCTCTCTCTGTCTGTGTGTGTGTCTCTCTCTATGTGTGTGTCTCTGTATGTGTGTGTGTCTCTCTCTGTCTGTGTGTGTGTCTCGCTCTGTATGTGTGTGTCTCTCTGTATGTGTGTGTCTCTTTCTATGTGTGTGTGTCTCTCTCTCTGTATGTGTGTGTCTCTCTCTATGTGTGTGTCTCTCTCTGTCTGTGTCTCTCTCTATGTGTGTGTCTCTGTATGTGTGTGTGTGTCTCTCTCTGTCTGTGTGTGTGTCTCTCTCTGTATGTGTGTGTCTCTTTCTATGTGTGTGTCTCTCTCTGTATGTCTGTATCTCTCTCTATGTGTGTGTGTCTCTGTATGTGTGTGTGTGTCTCTCTGTCTGTGTGTGTGTCTCTCTCTGTATGTGTGTGTGTCTCTCTCTGTATGTGTGTGTCTCTTTCTATGTGTATGTGTCTCTCTCTGTATGTATCTGTGTCTCTCTCTATGTTTGTGTGTCTCTGTATGTGTGTGTGTGTGTCTCTCTCTGACTATGTCTGTGTCTGTGTCTCTCTGTATGTGTGTGTATCTCTCTCTGTCTGTGTCTCTCTCTATGAGTGTATGTCTCTGTATGTGTGTATCTCTCTCTGTGTCTCTCTCTGTCTGTGTGTGTGACTCTCTCTATGTGTGTGTGTCTCTGTATGTGTGTGTGTCTCTCTCTGTATGTGTCTCACTCTATGTGTGTGTGTCTCTGTATGTGTGTGTGTGTCTCTCTCTCTGTGTCTCTCTCTGTCTGTGTGTGTGTCTCTCTCTATGAGTGTGTGTCTCTCTCTGTATGTGTGTGTCTCTCTCTCTGTCTGTGTTTCTCTCTATGAGTGTGTGTCTCTGTATGTGTGTGTCTCTCTCTTTATGTGTGTGTGTCTCACTCTATGAGTGTGTGCCTCTGTATGTGTGTGTGTGTCTCTCTCTCTGTCTGTGTCTCTGTAAGTGTGTGTGTGTCTGTATGTGTGTGTGTCTCTCTCTCTCTGTCTGTGTCTCTGTATGTGTGTGTCTCTCTCTCTGTATGTGTGTGTCTCTCTCTATGTGTGTGCACCTCTCTCTGTATGCGTGTGTGTCTCTCTCTCTGTCTCTCTCTGTATGTGTGTGTCTCTCTCTATGTGTGTGTCTCTGTATGTGTGTGTCTCTCTCTCTGTCTGTGTGTGTGTCTCGCTCTGTATGTGTGTGTCTCTCTGTATGTGTGTGTCTCTTTCTATGTGTGGGTGTCTCTCTCTGTATGTGTGTGTGTCTCTCTCTGTATGTGTCTCTCTCTATGTGTGTGTGTCTCTGTATGTGTGTGTGTCTCTCTCTGTATGTGTCTCTCTATGTGTGTGTGTCTCTGTATGTGTGTGTGTCTCTCTCTGTATGTGTATCTCTCTATGTGTGTGTGTCTCTGTATGTGTGTGTGTGACTCTCTCTCTCTGTCTCTCTCTGTCTGTGTGTGTGTCTCTCTCTATGAGTGTGTGTCTCTCTCTGTATGTGTGTGTCTCTCTCTCTGTCTGTGTCTCTCTCTATGAGTGTGTGTCTCTGTATGTGTGTGTCTCTCTCTTTATGTGTGTGTGTCTCTCTCTATGAGTGTGTGTCTCTGTATGTGTGTGTGTCTCTGTATGTGTGTGTGTCTCTCTCTATGCGTGTGTGTCTCTGTATGTGTGTGTGTCTCTCTCTGTATGTGTGTGTCTCTCTCTATGTGTGTGCACCTCTCTCTGTATGCGTGTGTGTCTCTCTCTCTGTCTCTCTCTGTATGTGTGTGTCTCTCTCTATGTGTGTGTCTCTGTATGT
>NW_026779632.1:32500-40000 GCF_030144855.1 Hypanus sabinus
TGTGTCTCTCTCTGTATGTGTGTGTCTCTCTCTATGTGTGTGTCTCTGTATGTGTGTGTGTCTCTCTCTGTCTGTGTGTGTGTCTCGATCTGTATGTGTGTGTCTCTCTGTATGTGTGTGTCTCTTTCTATGTGTGTGTGTCTCTCTCAGTATGTGTGTGTGTCTCTCTCTGTATGTGTCTCTCTCTATGTGTGTGTGTCTCTGTATGTGTGTGTGTCTCTCTCTGTATGTGTCTCTCTCTATGAGTGTGTCTCTGTATGTGTGCGTGTCTCTCTCTCTCTGACTGTGTCTGTGTCTCTCTGTAAGTGTGTGTGTCTCTTTCTATGTGTGTGTGTGTGTGTGTGTGTCTCTCTCTCTCTGTATGTGTGTGTGTCTCTTTGTCTGTGTCTGTGTCTCTCTGTATGTGTGTGTGTCTCTGTCTGTGTCTCTTTCTATGAGTGTGTGTCTCTGTATGTGTGTGTCTCTCTCTCTGTCTGTGTGTGTGTCTCTCTCTGTATGTGTGTGTCTCTCTCTATGTGTGTGTGTCTCTCTATGTGTGTGTGTGTCTCTCTGTCTGTGTGTGTGTGTGTCTCGCTCTGTATGTGTGTGTCTCTGTATGTGTGTGTATCTCTCTGTATGTGTGTGTGTGTCTCTGTATGTGTCTCTCTCTATGAGTGTGTGTCTCTGTATGTGTGTGTCTCTCTCTCTGTATGTGTTTGTCTCTTTCTATGTGTGTGTCTCTCTCTCTGTATGTGTGTGTGTCTCTCTCTGTATGTGTCTCTCTCTATGTGTGTGTGTCTCTGTATGTGTGTGTCTTTCACTTTCTATATGTGTGTGTGTGTCTCTCTCTGTCTCTCTCTGTATGTGTGTGTCTCTCTCTATGTGTGTGTCTCTGTATGTGTGTGTGTCTCTCTCTGTCTGTGTGTGTGTCTCGCTCTGTATGTGTGTGTCTCTCTGTATGTGTGTGTCACTTTCTATGTGTGTGTGTCTCTCTCAGTATGTGTGTGTGTCTCTCTCTGTATGTGTCTCTCTCTATGTGTGTGTGTCTCTGTATGTGTGTGTGTCTCTCTCTGTATGTGTCTCTCTCTATGTGTGTGTGTCTCTGTATGTGTGTGTGTCTCTCTTTCTATATGTGAGTGTGTCTCTCTCTCTGTGAGTCTCTGTATGTGTGTGTGTCTCTCTCTGTATGTGTCTCTCTCTATGAGTGTGTCTCTGTATGTGTGTGTGTCTCTCTCTCTGACTGTGTCTGTGTCTCTCTGTAAGTCTGTGTGTCTCTTTCTATGTGTGTGTGTGTGTGTGTGTGTCTCTCTCTCTCTCTGTAAGTGTGTGTCTCTCTCTGTGTCTCCCTCTGAGTCTGTCTCTCTGTATGTGTGTGTCTCTCTCTGTCTGTGTCTCTCTCTATGAGTGTGTGTCTCTGTATGTGTGTGTCTCTCTCTCTCAATGTCTCTCTCTGTCTGTGTGTCTCTCTCTGTATGTGTGTGTGTCTCTCTTATGAGTGTGTGTCTCTCTGCATGTGTGTCTCTCTCTCTGTGTCTCTCTCTGTCTGTGTCTGTGTCTCTCTGTATGTGTGTGTGTCTCTGTCTGTGTCTCTTTCTATGAGTGTGTGTCTCTGTATGTGTGTGTCTCTCTCTGTCTGAGTCTGTCTCTCTGTATGTGTGTGTGTCTCTCTCTGTCTGTGTCTCTCTCTATGAGTGTGTGTCTCTGTATGTGTGTGTCTCTCTCTCTGTGTCGCTCTCTGTCTGTGTGTCTCTCTCTGTATGTGTGTGTGTTTCTCTTTCTATATGTGTGTGTCTCTCTCTCTCTCTCTGTGAGTCTCTGTATGTGTGTGTGTCTCTCTCTGTATGTGTCTCTCTCTATGAGTGTGTCTCTGTATGTGTGTGTGTGTGTCTCTCTCTGTGTCTCTCTCTGTCTGTGTGTGACTCTCTCTATGTGTGTGTCTCTGTATGTGTGTGTGTCTCTCTGTCTGTGTGTGTGTGTGTCTCGCTCTGTATGTGTGTGTCTCTGTATGTGTGTGTATCTCTCTGTATGTGTGTGTGTGTCTCTGTATATGTCTCTCTCTATGTGTGTGTGTCTCTGTATGTGTGTGTGTGTGTCTCTCTCTCGGTATATGTTTGTCTCTTTCTATGTGTGTGTCTCTCTCTCTGTATGTGTGTGTGTCTCTCTCTGTATGTGTCTCTCTCTATGTGTGTGTGTCTCTGTATGTGTGTGTCTCTCTCTTTCTATATGTGTGTGTGTCTCTCTCTCTCTGTGAGTCTCTGTATGTGTGTGTGTCTCTCTGTATGTGTCTCTCTCTATGAGTGTCTCTGTATGTGTGTGTGTGTCTCTCTCTCTGACTGTGTCTGTGTCTATTTGTAAGTGTGTGTGTCTCTTTCTATGTGTGTGTGTGTGTGTCTCTCTCTGTACGTGTGTGTCTCTCTCTGTCTCTCTCTGTCTGAGTCTGTCTCTCTGTATGTGTGTGTGTCTCTCTCTGTCTGTGTCTCTCTCTATGAGTGTGTGTCTCTGTATGTGTGTGTCTCTCTCTCTGTGTCTCTCTCTCTGTCTGTGTGTCTCTCTCTGTATGTGTGTGTGTCTTTCTTATGAGTGTGTGTCTCTCTGTATGTGTGTCTCTCTCTCTGTGTCTCTCTCTGTCTGTGTCTGTGTCTCTCTGTATGTGTGTGTGTCTCTGTGTCTCTCTCTATGAGTGTGTGTCTCTGTATGTGTGTGTGTCTCTCTCTATGTGTGTGCGCCTCTCTCTGTATGCGTGTGTATATCTCTCTCTCTGTCTGTGTCTCTCTCTGTATGTGTGTGTCTCTCTCTATGTGTGTGTGTCGCTCTATGTGTGTGTGTCTCTCTCTGTATGTGTGTGTCTCTCTCTATGTGTGTGTCTCTGTATGTGTATGTCTCTCTCTCTGTGTCTCTCTCTGTCTGTGTGTCTCTCTCTGTATGTGTGTGTGTCTCTCTTTCTATACGTGTGTGTCTCTCTCTCTCTCTGAGTCTCTGTATGTGTGTGTGTCTCTCTCTGTATGTGTCTCTCTCTATGAGTGTGTCTCTGAATGTGTGTGTGTGTCTCTCTCTCTGACTGTGTCTGTGTCTCTCTGTAAGTGTGTGTGTCTCTTTCTATGTGTGTGTGTGTGTGTGTGTCTCTTTCTCTCTCTCTCTCTGTATGCGTGTGTCTCTCTCTGTGTCTCTCTCTGTCTGAGTCTGTCTCTCTGTATGTGTGTGTGTCTCTCTCTATGAGTGTGTGTCTCTGTATGTGTGTGCCTCTCTCTCTGTCTCTCTCTCTGTCTGTGTGTCTCTCTCTGTATGTGTGTGTGTCTCTCTTATGAGTGTGTGTCTCTCTGCATGTGTGTCTCTCTCTCTGTGACTCTCTCTGTCTGTGTCTGTGTCTCTCTGTATGTGTGTGTGTCTCTGTCTGTGTCTCTTTCTATGAGTGTGTGTCTCTGTATGTGTGTGTCTCTCTCTCTGTATGTGTTTGTCTCTTTCTATGTGAGTGTCTCTCTCTCTGTATGTGTGTGTGTCTCTCTCTGTATGTGTCTCACTCTATGTGTGTGTGTCTCTGTATGTGTGTGTCTCTCTCTTTCTATATGTGTGTGTGTGTCTCTCTCTGTCTCTCTGTATGTGTGTGTCTCTCTCTATGTGTGTGTCTCTGCATGTGTGTGTGTCTCTCTCTGTCTGTGTGTGTGTCTCGCTCTGTATGTGTGTGTCTCTCTGTATGTGTGTGTCTCTTTCTATGTGTGTGTGTCTCTCTCAGTATGTGTGTGTGTCTCTCTCTGTATGTGTCTCTCTCTATGTGTGTGTGTCTCTGTATGTGTGTGTGTCTCTCTCTGTATGTGTCTCTCTCTATGTGTGTGTGTCTCTGTATGTGTGTGTGTCTCTGTTTCTATATGTGTGTGTGTGTGTCTCTCTCTCTCTGTGAGTCTCTGTATGTGTGTGTGTCTCTCTCTGTATGTGTCTCTCTCTATGAGTGTGTCTCTGTATGTGTGTGTGTGTCTCTCTCTCTGACTGTGTCTGTGTCTCTCTGTAAGTGTGTGTGTCTCTTTCTATGTGTGTGTGTGTGTGTGTCTCTCTCTCTCTCTTTGTATGTGTGTGTCTCTCTCTGTGTCTCTCTCTGTCTGAGTCTGTCTCTCTGTATGTGTGTGTGTCTCTGTCTGTGTCTCTCTCTATGAGAGTGTGTCTCTGTATGTGTGTGTGTCTCTCTCTGTGTCTCTCTCTGTCTGTGTGTCTCTCTCTGTATGTGTGTGTGTCTCTCTTTCTATATGTGTGTGTCTCTCTCTCTCTCTGTGAGTCTCTGTATGTGTGTGTCTCTCTCTGTCTGTGTCTGTGTCTCTCTGTATGTGTGTGTGTCTCTGTCTGTGTCTCTTTCTATGAGTGTGTGTCTCTGTATGTGTGTGTCTCTCTCTCTGTCTCTGTGTGTGTCTCTCTCTGTATGTGTGCGTCTCTCTCTATGTGTGTGTGTCTCTCTATGTGTGTGTGTGTCTCTCTGTCTGTGTGTGTGTCTCTCTCTGTATGTGTGTGTCTCTCTCTCTGTATATGTGTGTCCCTTTCTATGAGTGTGTGTCTCTCTCTGTATGTGTGTGTCTCTCTCTATGTGTGTGTCTCTCTCTGTATGTGTGTGTGTGTCTCTCTCTGTATGTGTCTCTCTCTATGTGTGTGTGTCTCTGTATGTGTGTGTGTCTCTCTCTGTATGTGTTTGTCTCTTTCTATGTGTGTGTCTCTCTCTCTGTATGTGTGTGTGTCTCTCTCTGTATGTGTCTCTCTCTATGTGTGTGTGTCTCTGTATGTGTGTGTCTCTCACTTTCTATATGTGTGTGTGTGTCTCTCTCTGTATGTGTGTGTCTCTCTCTATGTGTGTGTCTCTGTATGTGGGTGTGTCTCTCTCAGTCTGTGTGTGTGTCTCGCTCTGTATGTGTGTGTCTCTCTGTATGTGTGTGTCTCTTTCTATGTGTGTGTGTCTCTCTCAGTATGTGTGTGTGTCTCTCTCTGTATGTGTCTCTCTCTATGTGTGTGTGTCTCTGTATGTGTGTGTGTCTCTCTCTGTATGTGTCTCTCTCTATGAGTGTGTCTCTGTATGTGTGTGTGTGTCTCTCTCTGTGTCTGTGTCTCACTGTAAGTCTGTGTGTCTCTTTCTATGTGTGTGTGTGTGTGTCTCTCTCTCTCTCTCTCTGTAAGTGTGTGTCTCTCTCTGTGTCTCTCTCTGTCTGAGTCTGTCTCTCTGTATGTGTGTGTCTCTCTCTCTGTATGAGATTGTCTCTTTCTATGTGTGTGTCTCTCTCTCTGTATGTGTGTGTGTCTCTCTGTATGTGTCTCTCTCTATGTGTGTGTGTCTCTGTATGTGTGTGTCTCTCTCTTTCTATATGTGTGTGTGTGTCTCTCTCTGTCTCTCTGTATGTGTGTGTCTCTTTCTATGTGTGTGTGTGTGTGTGTGTCTCTCTCTCTCTTTGTATGTGTGTGTCTCTCTCTGTGTCTCTCTCTGTCTGAGTCTGTCTCTCTGTATGTGTGTGTGTCTCTGTCTGTGTCTCTCTCTATGAGTGTGTGTCTCTGTATGTGTGTGTGTCTCTCTCTGTGTCTCTCTCTGTCTGTGTGTCTCTCTCTGTATGTGTGTGTGTCTCTCTTTCTATATGTGTGTGTCTCTCTCTCTCTCTCTGTGAGTCTCTGTATGTGTGTGTCTCTCTCTGTCTGTGTCTGTGTCTCTCTGTATGTGTGTGTGTCTCTGTCTGTGTCTCTTTCTATGAGTGTGTGTCTCTGTATGTGTGTGTGTCTCTCTCTGTCTGTGTGTGTGTCTCTCTCTGTATCTTTGCGTCTCTCTCTATGTGTGTGTGCCTCTCTATGTGTGTGTGTGTCTCTCTGTCTGTGTGTGTGTCTCTCTCTGTATGTGTCTGTCTCTCTCTCTGTATATGTGTGTCTCTTTCTATGTGTGTGTGTCTCTCTCTGTATGTGTGTGTCTCTCTCTATGTGTGTGTCTCTCTCTGTATGTGTGTGTGAGTCTCTCTCTGTATGTGTCTCTCTCTATGTGTGTGTGTCTCTGTATGTGTGTGTCTCTCTCTCTGTATGTGTTTGTCTCTTTTTATGTGTTTGTCTCTCTCTCTGTATGTGTGTGTGTCTCTCTCTGTATGTGTCTCTCTCTATGTGTGTGTGTCTCTGTATGTGTGTGTCTCTCACTTTCTATATGTGTGTGTGTGTCTCTCTCTGTATGTGTGTGTCTCTCTCTATGTGTGTGTCTCTGTATGTGTGTGTGTCTCTCTCTGTCTGTGTGTGTGTCTCGCTCTGTATGTGTGTGTCTCTCTGTATGTGTGTGTCTCTTTCTATGTGTGTGTGTCTCTCTCAGTGTGTGCGTGTGTCTCTCTCTGTATGTGTCTCTCTCTATGTGTGTGTGTCTCTGTATGTGTGTGTCTCTCTCTCTGTATGTGTCTCTCTCTATGTGTGTGTGTCTCTGTATGTGTGTGTGTCTCTCTCTCTCTGTGAGTCTCTGTATGTGTGTGTGTCTCTCTCTGTATGTGTCTCTCTTTATTAGTGTGTCTCTGTATGTGTGTGTGTGTCTCTCTCTGACTGTGTCTGTGTCTCTCTGTAAGTCTGTGTGTCTCTTTCTATGTGTGTGTGTGTGTGTGTGTGTGTGTGTGTGTCTCTCTCTCTCTGTAAGTGTGTGTCTCTCTCTGTGTCTCTCTCTGTCTGAGTCTGTCTCTCTGTATGTGTGTGTCTCTCTCTCTATATGTGTTTGTCTCTTTCTATGTGTGTGTCTCTCTCTCTGTATGTGTGTGTGTCTCTCTGTATGTGTCTCTCTCTATGTGTGTGTGTCTCTGTATGTGTGTGTCTCTCTCTTTCTATATGTGTGTGTGTGTCTCTCTCTGTCTCTCTGTATGTGTGTGTCTCTCTCTATGTGTGTGTCTCTGTATGTGTGTGTGTGTCTCTCTCTGACTGAGTCTGTGTCTCTCTGTCTGTGTCTGTGTCTCTCTGTATGTGTGTGTGTCTCTCTCTGTCTGTGTCTCTCTCTATGAGTGTGTGTCTCTGTATGTGTGTGTCTCTCTCTGTGTCTCTCTCTGTCTGTGTGTGTGTCTCTCTCTGTATGTGTGTGTGTCTCTCTCTATGAGTGTGTGTCTCTCTCTGTATGTGTGTGTCTCTCTCTGTGTCTCTCTCTGTGTCTGTGTCTCTCTGTATGTGTGTGTGTCTCGCTCTGTGTCTCTCTCTATGAGTGTGTGTCTCTGTATGTGTGTGTCTCTCTCTTTATGTGTGTGTGTCTCTCTCTATGAGTGTTTGTCTCTGTATGTGTGTGTGTGTGTCTCTCTCTCTGTCTGTGTCTCTGTAAGTGTGTGTGTCTCTGTATGTGTGTGTGTCTCTCTCTATGCGTGTGTGTCTCTGTATGTGTGTGTGTCTCTCTCTGTATGTGTGTGTCTCTCTCTATGTGTGTGCGCCTCTATGTATGCGTGTGTGTGTCTCTCTCTCTGTGTCTCTCTCTGTATGTGTGTGACTCTCTCTATGTGTGTGTCTCTGTATGTGTGTGTGTCTCTCTGTCTGTGTGTGTGTGTGTCTCGCTCTGTATGTGTGTGT
>NW_026779632.1:45000-52500 GCF_030144855.1 Hypanus sabinus
GTGTGTGTGTCTCTCTCTGTATGTGTCTCTCTCTATGTGTGTGTGTCTCTGTATGTGTGTGTCTCTCAATTTCTATATGTGTGTGTGTGTCTCTCTCTGTCTCTCTCTGTATGTGTGTGTCTCTCTCTATGTGTGAGTCTCTGTATCTGTGTGTGTCTCTCTCTGTCTGTGTGTGTGTCTCGCTCTGTATGTGTGTGTCTCTCTGTATGTGTGTGTCTCTTTCTATGTGTGTGTGTCTCTCTCAGTATGTGTGTGTGTCTCTCTCTCTGTATGTGTGTGTATCTCTCTATGTGTGTGTGTCTCTCTCTCTCTGTATGTGTGTGTGTCTCTCTCTGTATGTGTCTCTCTCTATGTGTGTGTGTCTCTGTATGTGTGTGTGTCTCTCTCTGTATGTGTCTCTCTCTATGTGTGTGTGTCTCTGTATGTGTGTGTGTCTCTCTTTCTATATGTGTGTGTGTCTCTCTCTCTGTGAGTCTCTGTATGTGTGTGTGTCTCTCTCTGTATGTGTCTCTCTCTATGAGTGTGTCTCTGTATGTGTGTTTGTCTCTCTCTGTGTCTGTGTCTCTCTGTAAGTCTGTGTGTCTCTTTCTATGTGTGTGTGTGTGTGTGTGTGTCTCTCTCTCTCTGTAAGTGTGTGTCTCTCTCTGTGTCTCTCTCTCTCTGTAAGTGTGTGTCTCTCTCTGTGTCTCTCTCTGTCTGAGTCTGTCTCTCTGTATGTGTGTGTCTCTCTCTGTCTGTGTCTCTCTCTATGAGTGTGTGTCTCTGTATGTGTGTGTGTCTCTCTCTGTGTCTCTCTCTGTCTGTGTGTCTCTCTCTGTATGTGTGTGTGTCTCTCTTATGAGTGTGTGTCTCTCTGCATGTGTGTCTCTCTCTCTGTGTCTCTCTCTGTCTGAGTCTGTCTCTCTGTATGTGTGTGTCTCTCTCTGTCTGTGTCTCTCTCTATGAGTGTGTGTCTCTGTATGTGTGTGTGTCTCTCTCTGTGTCTTTCTCTGGCTGTGTGTCTCTCTCTGTATGTGTGTGTGTCTCTCTTTCTATATGTGTGTGTTTCTCTCTGCATGTGTGTCTCTCTCTCTGTGTCTCTCTCTGTCTGTGTCTGTGTCTCTCTGTATGTGTGTGTGTCTCTGTCTGTGTCTCTTTCTATGAGTGTGTGTCTCTGTATGTGTGTGTGTCTCTCTCTGTCTGTGTGTGTGTCTCTCTCTGTATGTGTGTGTCTCTCTCTATGTGTGTGTGTCTCTCTATGTGTGTGTGTGTCTCTCTGTCTGTGTGTGTCTCTCTCTCTGTATGTGTGTGTGTCTCTCTCTGTATGTGTGTGTCTCTTTCTATGTGTGTGTGTCTCTCTCTGTATGTGTCTGTGTCTCTCTCTATGTGTGTGTGTCTCTGAATGTGTGTGTGTGTCTCTTTCTATATGTGTGTGTGTCTCTCTCTGTATGAGTGTGTCTCTCTCTATGTGTCTGTGTCTCTCTCTGTATATGTGTGTGTCTCTCTCTGTATGTGTCTCTCTCTATGAGTGTGTCTCTGTATGTGTGTGTGTGTCTCTCTCTGACTGAGTCTGTGTCTCTCTGTCTGTGTCTGTGTCTCTCTGTATGTGTGTGTGTCTCTCTCTGTCTGTGTCTCTCTCTATGAGTGTGTGTCTCTGAATGTGTGTGTCTCTCTCTGTGTCTCTCTCTGTCTGTGTGTGTGTCTCTCTCTGTATGTGTGTGTGTCTCTCTCTATGAGTGTGTGTCTCTCTCTGTATGTGTGTGTCTCTCTCTGTGTCTCTCTCTGTGTCTGTGTCTCTCTGTATGTGTGTGTCTCTCTCTGTGTCTCTCTCTATGAGTGTGTGTCTCTGTATGTGTGTGTCTCTCTCTTTATGTGTGTGTGTCTCTCTCTATGAGTGTTTGTCTCTGTATGTGTGTGTGTGTGTGTGTCTCTCTCTGTCTGTGTCTCTGTAAGTGTGTGTGTCTCTGTATGTGTGTGTGTCTCTCTCTATGCGTGTGTGTCTCTGTATGTGTGTGTGTCTCTCTCTGTATGTGTGTGTCTCTCTCTATGTGTGTGCGCCTCTATGTATGCGTGTGTGTGTCTCTCTCTCTGTGTCTCTCTCTGTATGTGTGTGACTCTCTCTATGTGTGTGTCTCTGTATGTGTGTGTGTCTCTCTGTCTGTGTGTGTGTGTGTCTCGCTCTGTATGTGTGTGTCTCTGTATGTGTGTGTGTCTCTCTATGTGTGTGTCTCTCTCTGTATGTGTGTGTGTGTCTCTGTATATGTCTCTCTCTATGTGTGTGTGTCTGTGTGTGTGTGTGTGTGTCTCTCTCTCTCTGTATATGTTTGTCTCTTTCTATGCGTGTGTCTCTCTCTCTGTATGCGTGTGTGTCTCTCTCTGTATGTGTCTCTCTCTATGTGTGTGTGTCTCTGTATGTGTGTGTCTCTCTCTTTCTATATGTGTCTGTGTCTCTCTCTCTCTGTGAGTCTCTGTATGTGTGTGTGTCTCTCTGTATGTGTCTCTCTCTATGAGTGTCTCTGTATGTGTGTGTGTCTCTCTCTCTCTGACTGTGTCTGTGTCTCTTTGTAAGTGTGTGTGTCTCTTTCTATGTGTGTGTGTGTGTGTGTGTCTCTCTCTGTACGTGTGTGTCTCTCTCTGTCTCTCTCTGTCTGAGTCTGTCTCTCTGTATGTGTGTGTGTCTCTCTCTGTCTGTGTCTCTCTCTATGAGTGTGTGTCTCTGTATGTGTGTGTCTCTCTCTCTGTGTCTCTCTCTCTGTCTGTGTGTCTCTCTCTGTATGTGTGTGTGTCTTTCTTATGAGTGTGTGTCTCTCTGTATGTGTGTCTCTCTCTCTGTGTCTCTCTGTCTGTGTCTGTGTCTCTCTGTATGTGTGTGTGTCTCTCTGTCTCTCCCTATGAGTGTGTGTCTCTGTATGTGTGTGTGTCTCTCTCTATGTGTGTGCGCCTCTCTCTGTATGCGTGTGTGTATCTCTCTCTCTGTCTGTGTCTCTCTCTGTATGTCTGTGTCTCTCTCTATGAGTGTGTGTCTCTGTATGTGTGTGTCTCTCTCTCTGTGTCTCTCTCTGTCTGTGTGTCTCTCTCTGTATGTGTGTGTGTCTCTCTTTCTATGCGTGTGTGTGTCTCTCTCTCTCTGAGTCTCTGTATGTGTGTGTGTCTCTCTCTGTATGTGTCTCTCTCTATGAGTGTGTCTCTGTATGTGTGTGTGTGTCTCTCTCTCTGACTGTGTCTGTGTCTCTCTGTAAGTGTGTGTGTCTCTTTCTATGTGTGTGTGTGTGTGTGTCTCTCTCTCTCTCTCTCTGTATGCGTGTGTCTCTCTCTGTGTCTCTCTCTGTCTGAGTCTGTCTCTCTGTATGTGTGTGTGTCTCTCTCTATGAGTGTGTGTCTCTGTATGTGTGTGCCTCTCTCTCTGTCTCTCTCTCTGTCTGTGTGTCTCTCTCTGTATGTGTGTGTGTCTCTCTTATGAGTGTGTGTCTCTCTGCATGTGTGTCTCTCTCTCTGTGACTCTCTCTGTCTGTGTCTGTGTCTCTCTGTATGTGTGTGTGTCTCTGTCTGTGTCTCTTTCTATGAGTGTGTGTCTCTGTACGTGTGTGTCTCTCTCTCTGTATGTGTTTGTCTCTTTCTATGTGTGTGTCTCTCTCTCTGTATGTGTGTGTGTCTCTCTCTGTATGTGTCTCTCTCTATATGTGTGTGTCTCTGTATGTGTGTGTCTCTCTCTTTCTATATGTGTGTGTGTGTCTCTCTCTGTCTCTCTGTATGTGTGTGTCTCTCTCTATGTGTGTGTCTCTGTATGTGTGTGTGTCTCTCTCTGTCTGTGTGTGTGTCTCTCTCTGTATGTGTGTGTCTCTCTCTATGTGTGTGTGTCTCTCTATGTGTGTGTGTGTCTCTCTGTCTGTGTGTGTCTCTCTCTCTGTATGTGTGTGTCTCTTTCTATGTGTGTGTGTCTCTCTCTGTATGTGTCTGTGTCTCTCTCTATGTGTGTGTGTCTCTGTATGTGTGTGTGTGTCTCTTTCTATATGTGTGTGTGTCTCTCTCTGTATGAGTGTGTCTCTCTCTATGTGTCTGTGTCTCTCTCTGTATATGTGTGTGTCTCTCTCTGTATGTGTCTCTCTCTATGAGTGTGTCTCTGTATGTGTATGTGTGTCTCTCTCTGACTGAGTCTGTGTCTCTCTGTCTGTGTCTGTGTCTCTCTGTATGTGTGTGTCTCTCTCTGTCTGTGTCTCTCTCTATGAGTGTGTGTCTCTGTATGTGTGTGTCTCTCTCTGTGTCTCTCTCTGTCTGTGTGTGTGTCTCTCTCTGTATGTGTGTGTGTCTCTCTCTATGAGTGTGTGTCTCTCTCTGTATGTGTGTGTCTCTCTCTGTGTCTCTCTCTGTGTCTGTGTCTCTCTGTATGTGTGTGTGTCTCTCTCTCTGTGTCTCTCTCTATGAGTGTGTGTCTCTGTATGTGTGTGTCTCTCTCTTTATGTGTGTGTGTCTCTCTCTATGAGTGTTTGTCTCTGTATGTGTGTGTGTGTGTCTCTCTCTCTGTCTGTGTCTCTGTAAGTGTGTGTGTCTCTGTATGTGTGTGTGTCTCTCTCTATGCGTGTGTGTCTCTGTATGTGTGTGTGTCTCTCTCTGTATGTGTGTGTCTCTCTCTATGTGTGTGCGCCTCTATGTATGCGTGTGTGTGTCTCTCTCTCTGTGTCTCTCTCTGTATGTGTGTGACTCTCTCTATGTGTGTGTCTCTGTATGTGTGTGTGTCTCTCTGTCTGTGTGTGTGTGTGTCTCGCTCTGTATGTGTGTGTCTCTGTATGTGTGTGTGTCTCTCTATGTGTGTGTCTCTCTCTGTATGTGTGTGTGTCTCTCTGTATATGTCTCTCTCTATGTGTGTGTGTGTGTCTCTCTCTCTCTGTATATGTTTGTCTCTTTCTATGCGTGTGTCTCTCTCTCTGTATGTGTGTGTGTCTCTCTCTGTATGTGTCTCTCTCTATGTGTGTGTGTCTCTGTATGTGTGTGTCTCTCTCTTTCTATATGTGTCTGTGTCTCTCTCTCTCTGTGAGTCTCTGTATGTGTGTGTGTCTCTCTGTATGTGTCTCTCTCTATGAGTGTCTCTGTATGTGTGTGTGTCTCTCTCTCTCTGACTGTGTCTGTGTCTCTTTGTAAGTGTGTGTGTCTCTTTCTATGTGTGTGTGTGTGTGTCTCTCTCTGTACGTGTGTGTCTCTCTCTGTCTGAGTCTGTCTCTCTGTATGTGTGTGTGTCTCTCTCTGTCTGTGTCTCTCTCTATGAGTGTGTGTCTCTGTATGTGTGTGTCTCTCTCTCTGTGTCTCTCTCTCTGTCTGTGTGTCTCTCTCTGTATGTGTGTGTGTCTTTCTTATGAGTGTGTGTCTCTCTGTATGTGTGTCTCTCTCTCTGTGTCTCTCTCTGTCTGTGTCTGTGTCTCTCTGTATGTGTGTGTGTCTCTCTGTCTCTCCCTATGAGTGTGTGTCTCTGTATGTGTGTGTGTCTCTCTCTGTATGTGTGTGTCTCTCTCTATGTGTGTGCGCCTCTCTCTGTATGCGTGTGTGTATCTCTCTCTCTGTCTGTGTCTCTCTCTGTATGTGTGTGTCTCTCTCTATGTGTGTGTGTCTCTGTATGTGTGTGTGTCTCTCTCTGTCTGTGTCTCTCTCTATGAGTGTGTGTCTCTGTATGTGTGTGTCTCTCTCTCTCTGTGTCTCTCTCTGTCTGTGTCTCTCTCTGTATGTGAGTGTGTCTCTCTTTCTATATGTGTGTGTGTCTCTCTCTCTCTGAGTCTCTGTATGTGTGTGTGTCTCTCTCTGTATGTGTCTCTCTCTATGAGTGTGTCTCTGTATGTGTGTGTGTCTCTCTCTCTCTCTGACTGTGTCTGTGTCTCTCTGTAAGTGTGTGTGTCTCTTTCTATGTGTGTGTGTCTGTGTGTCCCTCTCTCTCTCTCTGTATGCGTGTGTCTCTCTCTGTGTCTCTCTCTGTCTGAGTCTGTCTCTCTGTATGTGTGTGTGTCTCTCTCTATGAGTGTGTGTCTCTGTATGTGTGTGCCTCTCTCTCTGTCTGTGTGTCTCTCTCTGTATGTGTGTGTGTCTCTCTTATGAGTGTGTGTCTCTCTGCATGTGTGTCTCTCTCTCTGTGACTCTCTCTGTCTGTGTCTGTGTCTCTCTGTATGTGTGTGTGTCTCTGTCTGTGTCTCTTTCTATGAGTGTGTGTCTCTGTACGTGTGTGTCTCTCTCTCTGTATGTGTTTGTCTCTTTCTATGTGTGTGTCTCTCTCTCTGTATGTGTGTGTGTCTCTCTCTGTATGTGTCTCTCTCTATATGTGTGTGTCTCTGTATGTGTGTGTCTCTCTCTTTCTATATGTGTGTGTGTGTCTCTCTCTGTCTCTCTGTATGTGTGTGTCTCTCTCTATGTGTGTGTCTCTGTATGTGTGTGTGTCTCTCTCTGTCTGTGTGTGTGTCTCTCTCTGTATGTGTGTGTCTCTCTCTATGTGTGTGTGTCTCTCTATGTGTGTGTGTGTCTCTCTGTCTGTGTGTGTCTCTCTCTCTGTATGTGTGTGTCTCTTTCTATGTGTGTGTGTCTCTCTCTGTATGTGTCTGTGTCTCTCTCTATGTGTGTGTGTCTCTGTATGTGTGTGTGTGTCTCTTTCTATATGTGTGTGTGTCTCTCTCTGTATGAGTGTGTCTCTCTCTATGTGTCTGTGTCTCTCTCTGTATATGTGTGTGTCTCTCTCTGTATGTGTCTCTCTCTATGAGTGTGTCTCTGTATGTGTGTGTGTGTCTCTCTCTGACTGAGTCTGTGTCTCTCTGTCTGTGTCTGTGTCTCTCTGTATGTGTGTGTGTCTCTCTCTGTCTGTGTCTCTCTCTATGAGTGTGTGTCTCTGTATGTGTGTGTCTCTCTCTGTGTCTCTCTCTGTCTGTGTGTGTGTCTCTCTCTGTATGTGTGTGTGTCTCTCTCTATGAGTGTGTGTCTCTCTCTGTATGTGTGTGTCTCTCTCTGTGTCTCTCTCTGTGTCTGTGTCTCTCTGTATGTGTGTGTGTCTCGCTCTGTGTCTCTCTCTATGAGTGTGTGTCTCTGTATGTGTGTGTCTCTCTCTTTATGTGTGTGTGTCTCTCTCTATGAGTGTTTGTCTCTGTATGTGTGTGTGTGTGTCTCTCTCTCTGTCTGTGTCTCTGTAAGTGTGTGTGTCTCTGTATGTGTGTGTGTCTCTCTCTATGCGTGTGTGTCTCTGTATGTGTGTGTGTCTCTCTCTGTATGTGTGTGTCTCTCTCTATGTGTGTGCGCCTCTATGTATGCGTGTGTGTGTCTCTCTCTCTGTGTCTCTCTCTGTATGTGTGTGACTCTCTCTATGTGTGTGTCTCTGTATGTGTGTGTGTCTCTCTGTCTGTGTGTGTGTGTGTCTCGCTCTGTATGTGTGTGTCTCTGTATGTGTGTGTGTCTCTCTATGTGTGTGTCTCTCTCTGTATGTGTGTGTGTGTCTCTGTATATGTCTCTCTCTATGTGTGTGTGTGTGTCTCTCTCTCTCTGTATATGTTTGTCTCTTTC
>NW_026779632.1:77500-85461 GCF_030144855.1 Hypanus sabinus
TGTGTCTCTCTCTGTGTCTCTCTCTGTCTGAGTCTGTCTCTCTGTATGTGTGTGTGTCTCTCTCTATGAGTGTGTGTCTCTGTATGTGTGTGCCTCTCTCTCTGTCTCTCTCTCTGTCTGTGTGTCTCTCTCTGTATGTGTGTGTGTCTCTCTTATGAGTGTGTGTCTCTCTGCATGTGTGTCTCTCTCTCTGTGACTCTCTCTGTCTGTGTCTGTGTCTCTCTGTATGTGTGTGTGTCTCTGTCTGTGTCTCTTTCTATGAGTGTGTGTCTCTGTACGTGTGTGTCTCTCTCTCTGTATGTGTTTGTCTCTTTCTATGTGTGTGTCTCTCTCTCTGTATGTGTGTGTGTCTCTCTCTGTATGTGTCTCTCTCTATGTGTGTGTCTCTGTATGTGTGTGTCTCTCTCTTTCTATATGTGTGTGTGTGTGTCTCTCTGTCTCTCTGTATGTGTGTGTCTCTCTCAGTATGTGTGTGTGTCTCTCTCTGTATGTGTACTCTCTCTATGTGTGTGTGTCTCTGTATGTGTGTGAGTCTCTCTCTGTATGTGTCTCTCTCTATGTGTGTGTGTCTCTGTATGTGTGTGTGTCTCTGTTTCTATATTGTGTGTGTGTCTCTCTCTCTCTCTGTGAGTCTCTGTATGTGTGTGTGTCTCTCTCTGTATGTGTCTCTCTCTATGAGTGTGTCTCTGTATGTGTGTGTGTGTCTCTCTCTCTGACTGTGTCTGTGTCTCTCTGTAAGTGTGTGTGTCTCTTTCTATGTGTGTGTGTGTGTGTGTGTCTCTCTCTCTCTTTGTATGTGTGTGTCTCTCTCTGTGTCTCTCTCTGTCTGAGTCTGTCTCTCTGTATGTGTGTGTGTCTCTGTCTGTGTCTCTCTCTATGAGTGTGTGTCTCTGTATGTGTGTGTGTCTCTCTCTGTGTCTCTCTCTGTCTGTGTGTCTCTCTCTGTATGTGTGTGTGTCTCTCTTTCTATATGTGTGTGTGTCTCTCTCTCTCTGTGAGTCTCTGTATGTGTGTGTCTCTCTCTGTCTGTGTCTGTGTCTCTCTGTATGTGTGTGTGTCTCTGTATGTGTGTGTCTCTCTCTCTGTCTGTGTGTGTGTCTCTCTCTGTATGTGTGTGTCTCTCTCTATGTGTGTGTGTCTCTCTATGTGTGTGTGTGTCTCTCTGTCTGTGTGTGTGTCTCTCTCTGTATGTGTGTGTCTCTCTCTCTGTATATGTGTGTCTCTTTCTATGTGTGTGTGTCTCTCTCTGTATGTGTGTCTCTCTCTATGTGTGTGTCTCTCTCTGTATGTGTGTGTGTGTCTCTCTCTGTATGTGTCTCTCTCTATGTGTGTGTGTCTCTGTATGTGTGTGTCTCTCTCTCTGTATGTGTTTGTCTCTTTCTATGTGTGTGTCTCTCCCTCTGTATGAGTTTGTCTCTTTCTATGTGTGTGTCTCTCTCTGTATGTGTGTGTGTCTCACTCTGTATGTGTCTCTCTCTATGTGTGTGTGTCTCTGTATGTGTGTGTCTCTCACTTTCTATATGTGTGTGTGTGTGTCTCTCTCTGTCTCTCTCTGTATGTGTGTGTCTCTCTCTATGTGTGTGTCTCTGTATGTGTGTGTCTGTCTCTCTGTCTGTGTGTGTGTCTCGCTCTGTATGTGTGTGTCTCTCTGTATGTGTGTGTCTCTTTCTATGTGTGTGTGTCTCTCTCAGTATGTGTGTGTGTCTCTCTCAGTATGTGTGTGTGTCTCTCTCTGTATGTGTCTCTCTCTATGTGTGTGTGTCTCTGTATGTGTGTGGGTCTCTCTCTGTATGTGTCTATCTCTATGTGTGTGTGTCTCTGTATGTGTGTGTGTCTCTCTTTCTATATGTGTGTGTGTCTCTCTCTCTGTGAGTCTCTGTATGTGTGTGTGTCTCTCTCTGTATGTGTCTCTCTCTATGAGTGTGTCTCTGTATGTGTGTGTGTGTCTCTCTCTGACTGTGTCTGTGTCTCTCTGTAAGTCTGTGTGTCTCTTTCTATGTGTGTGTGTGTGTGTGTGTGTGTGTCTCTCTCTCTCTCTCTCTCTCTCTCTCTAAGTGTGTGTCTCTCTCTGTGTCTCTCTCTGTCTGAGTCTGTCTCTCTGTATGTGTGTGTCTCTCTCTGTCTGTGTCTCTCTCTATGAGTGTGTGTCTCTGTATGTGTGTGTGTCTCTCTCTCTGTGTCTCTCTCTGTCTGTGTGTCTCTCTCTGTATGTGTGTGTGTCTCTCTTATGAGTGTGTGTCTCTCTGCATGTGTGTCTCTCTCTCTGTGTCTCTCTCTGTCTGTGTCTGTGTCTCTCTGTATGTGTGTGTGTCTCTGTCTGTGTCTCTTTCTATGAGTGTGTGTCTCTGTATGTGTGTGTCTCTCTCTCTCTGTCTGTGTGTGTGTCTCTCTCTGTATGTGTGTGTCTCTCTCTATGTGTGTGTATCTCTCTATGTGTGTGTGTGTCTCTCTGTCTGTGTGTGTCTATCTCTCTGTATGTGTGTGTGTCTCTCTCTGTATGTGTGTGTCTCTTTCTATGTGTGTGTGTCTCTCTCTGTATGTGTCTGTGTCTCTCTCTATGTGTGTGTGTCTCTGTATGTGTGTGTGTGTCTCTTTCTATATGTGTGTGTGTCTCTCTCTGTATGAGTGTGTCTCTCTCTATGTGTCTGTGTCTCTCTCTGTATATGTGTGTGTCTCTCTCTGTATGTGTGTGTGTGTCTCTCTCTGTATGTGTCTCTCTCTAGGTGTGTGTGTCTCTGTATGTGTGTGTGTCTCTCTCTGTATGTGTCTCTCTCTATGTGTGTGTGTCTCTGTATGTGTGTGTCTCTCTCTCTTTCTATATGTGTGTGTCTCTCTCTCTCTCTCTGGAAGTCTCTGTATGTGTGTGTGTCTCTCTCTGTATGTGTCTCTCTCTCTATCAGTGTGTCTCTGTATGTGTGTGTGTGTCTCTCTCTGACTGTGTCTGTCTCTCTCTGTATGTGTGTGTGTCTCTCTTATGAGTGTGTGTCTCTCTGTATGTGTGTCTCTCTCTCTGTGTCTCTCTCTGTCTGTGTCTGTCTCTCTGTATGTGTGTGTGTCTCTGTGTCTCTCTCTATGAGTGTGTGTCTCTGTATGTGTGTGTGTCTCTCTGTGTGTGTGTGTCACTGTATGTGTGTGTGTGTCTCTGTATGTGTGTGTCTCTCTCTATGTGTATGCGCCTCTCTCTGTATGCGTGTGTGTATCTCTCTCTCTGTCTGTGTCTCTCTGTATGTGTGTGTGTCTCTGTCTGTGTCTCTCTCTATGAGTGTGTGTCTCTGTATGTGTGTGTCTCTCTCTCTGTCTGTATGTGTCTCTTTCTATGTGTGTGTATCTCTCTCTGTATGTGTGTGTGTCTCTCTCTGTGTCTGTGTCGCTCTCTGTATGTGTGTGTGTGTCTCTATTTGTCTCTCTCTCTATGTGTGTGTCTCTGTATGTGTGTGTGTCTCTCTCTCTGTCTCTCTCTATCTGTGTGTGTCTCTCTCTCTGTATGTGTATGTGTGTCTCTCTGTATGTGTGTCTCTCTCTGTGTCTGTGTCTCTCTGTATGTGTGTGTGTCTCTCTCTGTGTCTCTCTCTATGAGTGTGTGTCTCTGTATGTGTGTGTCTCTCTCTCTCTGTCTGTGTGTGTGTCTCTCTCTGTATGTGTGTGTCTCTCTCTATGTGTGTGTATCTCTCTATGTGTGTGTGTGTCTCTCTGTCTGTGTGTGTCTATCTCTCTGTATGTGTGTGTGTCTCTCTCTGTATGTGTGTGTCTCTTTCTATGTGTGTGTGTCTCTCTCTGTATGTGTCTGTGTCTCTCTCTATGTGTGTGTGTCTCTGTATGTGTGTGTGTGTCTCTTTCTATATGTGTGTGTGTCTCTCTCTGTATGAGTGTGTCTCTCTCTATGTGTCTGTGTCTCTCTCTGTATATGTGTGTGTCTCTCTCTGTATGTGTGTGTGTGTCTCTCTCTGTATGTGTCTCTCTCTAGGTGTGTGTGTCTCTGTATGTGTGTGTCTCTCTCTCTTTCTAAATGTGTGTGTCTCTCTCTCTCTCTCTCTGTGAGTCTCTGTATGTGCGTGTGTCTCTCTCTGTATGTGTCTCTCTCTCTATCAGTGTGTCTCTGTATGTGTGTGTGTGTCTCTCTCTGACTGTGTCTGTCTCTCTCTGTATGTGTGTGTGTCTCTCTTATGAGTGTGTGTCTCTCTGTATGTGTGTCTCTCTCTCTGTGTCTCTCTCTGTCTGTGTCTGTCTCTCTGTATGTGTGTGTGTCTCTGTGTCTCTCTCTATGAGTGTGTGTCTCTGTATGTGTGTGTGTCTCTGTGTGTGTGTGTGTCACTGTATGTGTGTGTGTGTCTCTGTATGTGTGTGTCTCTCTCTATGTGTGTGCGCCTCTCTCTGTATGCGTGTGTGTATCTCTCTCTCTGTCTGTGTCTCTCTGTATGTGTGTGTGTCTCTGTCTGTGTCTCTCTCTATGAGTGTGTGTCTCTGTATGTGTGTGTCTCTCTCTCTGTCTGTATGTGTCTCTTTCTATGTGTGTGTATCTCTCTCTGTATGTGTGTGTGTCTCTCTCTGTGTCTGTGTCGCTCTCTGTATGTGTGTGTGTGTCTCTATTTGTCTCTCTCTCTATGTGTGTGTCTCTGTATGTGTGTGTGTCTCTCTCTCTGTCTCTCTCTGTCTGTGTGTGTGTCTCTCTCTCTGTATGTGTATGTGTGTCTCTCTGTATGTGTGTCTCTCTCTGTGTCTGTGTCTCTCTGTATGTGTGTGTGTCTCTCTCTGTGTCTCTCTCTATGAGTGTGTGTCTCTGTATGTGTGTGTCTCTCTCTGTGTCTCTCTCTGTCTGTGTGTGTCTCTCTCTGTATGTGTCTGTGTCTCTCTCTATGAGTGTGTGTCTCTGTATGTGTGTCTCTCTCTGTGTCTGTGTCTCTCTGTATGTGTGTGTTTCTCTCTCTGTGTCTCTCTCTATGAGTGTGTCTCTGTATGTGTGCGTGTGTCTCTCTCTCTGACTGTGTCTGTGTCTCTCTGTAAGTGTGTGTGTCTCTTTCTATGTGTGTGTGTGTGTCTCTCTCTGTATGTCTCTCTCTATGAGTGTGTCTCTGTTTGTGTGCGTGTGTCTCTCTCTCTGACTGTGTCTGTGTCTCTCTGTAAGTGTGTGTGTCTCTTTCTATGTGTGTGTGTGTGTCTCTCTCTATATGTGTCTCTCTCTATGAGTGTGTCTCTGTTTGTGTGCGTGTGTCTCTCTCTCTGACTGTGTCTGTGACTCTCTGTAAGTGTGTGTGTCTCTTTCTATGTGTGTGTGTGTGTGTCTCTCTCTGTATGTGTGTGTCTCTCTCTGACTCTCTCTGTCTGAGTCTGTCTCTCTGTATGTGTGTGTGTCTCTCTCTGTCTGTGTCTCTCTGTATGTGTGTGTGTCTCTCTCTGTGTCTCTCTCTATGAGTGTGTGTCTCTGTATGTGTGTGTCTCTCTCTGTGTCTCTCTCTGTCTGTGTGTGTCTCTCTCTCTGTATGTGTCTGTGTCTCTCTCTATGAGTGTGTGTCTCTGTATGTGTGTCTCTCTGTGTCTGTGTCTCTCTGTATGTGTGTGTGTCTCTCTCTGTGTCTCTCTCTATGAGTGTGTCTCTGTATGTGTGCGTGTGTCTCTCTCTCTGACTGTGTCTGTGTCTCTCTGTAAGTGTGTGTGTCTCTTTCTATGTGTGTGTGTGTCTCTCTCTCTCTGTATGTGTGTGTCTCTCTCTGTCTCTCTCTGTCTGAGTCTGTCTCTCTGTATGTGTGTGTGTCTCTCTCTGTCTGTGTCTCTCTCTATGAGTGTGTGTCTCTGTATGTGTGTGTGTGTCTCTCTCTCTCTCTGTGTCTCTCTCTGTATGTGTGTGTGTCTCTCTTATGAGTGTGTGTCTCTCTGTATGTGTGTCTCTCTCTCTGTGTCTCTCTCTGTCTGTGTCTGTCTCTCTGTATGTGTGTGTGTCTCTGTGTCTCTCTCTATGAGTGTGTGTCTCTGTATGTGTGTGTGGGTCTCTCTCTGTATGTGTGTGTCTCTCTCTATGTGTGTGCACCTCTCTTTGTATGCGTGTGTGTATCTCTCTCTCTGTCTGTGTCTCTCTGTATGTGTGTGTGTCTCTGTATGTGTGTGTCTCTCTCTATGTGTCTGTGTCTCTCTCTGTATATGTGTGTGTCTCTCTCTGTATGTGTCTCTCTCTATGAGTGTGTCTCTGTTTGTGTGCGTGTGTCTCTCTCTCTGACTGTGTCTGTGTCTCTCTGTAAGTGTGTGTGTCTCTTTCTATGTGTGTGTGTGTGTCTCTCTCTGTATGTCTCTCTCTATGAGTGTGTCTCTGTTTGTGTGCGTGTGTCTCTCTCTCTGACTGTGTCTGTGTCTCTCTGTAAGTGTGTGTGTCTCTTTCTATGTGTGTGTGTGTGTGTGTCTCTCTCTGTATGTGTGTGTCTCTCTCTGTCTCTCTCTGTCTGAGTCTGTCTCTCTGTATGTGTGTGTGTCTCTCTCTATGTGTCTGTGTCTCTCTGTATATGTGTGTGTCTCTCTCTGTATGTGTGTGTGTGTCTCTCTCTGTATGTGTCTCTCTCTAGGTGTGTGTGTCTCTGTATGTGTGTGTGTCTCTCTCTTTCTATATGTGTGTGTCTCTCTCTGTCTCTCTGTGAGTCTCTGTATGTGTGTGTGTCTCTCTCTGTATGTGTCTCTCTCTCTATCAGTGTGTCTCTGTATGTGTGTGTGTGTCTCTCTCTGACTGTGTCTGTCTCTCTCTGTATGTGTGTGTGTCTCTCTTATGAGTGTGTGTCTCTCTGTATGTGTGTCTCTCTCTCTGTGTCTCTCTCTGTCTGTGTCTGTCTCTCTGTATGTGTGTGTGTCTCTGTGTCTCTCACTATGAGTGTGTGTCTCTGTATGTGTGTGTGTCTCTCTCTGTGTGTGTGTCACTGTATGTGTGTGTGTGTCTCTGTATGTGTGTGTCTCTCTCTATGTGTGTGCGCCTCTCTCTGTATGCGTGTGTGTATCTCTCTCTCTGTCTGTGTCTCTCTGTATGTGTGTGTGTCTCTGTCTGTGTCTCTCTCTATGAGTGTGTGTCTCTGTATGTGTGTGTCTCTCTCTCTGTCTGTGTGTGTCTCTTTCTATGTGTGTGTATCTCTCTCTGTATGTGTGTGTGTCTCTCTCTGTGTCTGTGTCGCTCTCTGTATGTGTGTGTGTGTCTCTATTTGTCTCTCTCTCTATGTGTGTGTCTCTGTATGTGTGTGTGTCTCTCTCTCTGTCTCTCTCTGTCTGTGTGTGTGTCTCTCTCTCTGTATGTGTATGTGTGTCTCTCTGTATGTGTGTCTCTCTCTGTGTCTGTGTCTCTCTGTATGTGTGTGTGTCTCTCTCTGTGTCTCTCTCTATGAGTGTGTGTCTCTGTATGTGTGTGTCTCTCTCTGTGTCCTCTCTCTGTCTGTGTGTGTCTCTCTCTGTATGTGTCTGTGTCTCTCTCTATGAGTGTGTGTCTCTGTATGTGTGTCTCTCTCTGTGTCTGTGTCTCTCTGTATGTGTGTGTGTCTCTCTCTGTGTCTCTCTCTATGAGTGTGTCTCTGTATGTGTGCGTGTGTCTCTCTCTCTGACTGTGTCTGTGTCTCTCTGTAAGTATGTGTGTCTCTTTCTATGTGTGTGTGTGTGTCTCTCTCTCTGTATGTGTGTGTCTCTCTCTGTCTCTCTCTGTCTGAGGTCTGTCTCTCTGTATGTGTGTGTGTCTCTGTCTGTGTCTCTCTCTATGAGTGTGTGTCTCTGTATGTGTGTGTGTCTCTCTCTCTCTCTCTGTCTCTCTCTGTATGTGTGTGTGTCTCTCTTATGAGTGTGTGTCTCTCTGTATGTGTGTCTCTCTCTCTGTGTCTCTCTCTGTCTGTGTCTGTCTCTCTGTATGTGTGTGTGTCTCTGTGTCTCTCTCTATGAGTGTGTGTCTCTGTATGAGTGTGTGGGTCTCTCTCTGTATGTGTGTGTCTCTCTCTATGGTGTGTGCGCCT
>NW_026779633.1:7500-85415 GCF_030144855.1 Hypanus sabinus
ATAGAGACTGGTGTGGTGTCCTGCAGTCTCTGTGACAAATACCAAATCAAGTACAGCTTTTCTTGTAGGCTTATCTACATATTGTATTAAGAAACATTCCAAAACATACCTAACAAACTCCACCCCTACTAAACCCCTTATCTAGGGTCATGCCAATCGCTAATTGAGAAATTGAATTCTCCCATCAGGACAACTCTGTGATTATTGCAGCTTTCCAGAATCTGTTTCCCTAAAGCTTCTCGATATCACTGTACCGTTAAGCGGCCTATCAAAAACACCCAGTGAAGTTAATGGTTTCTTCCTGTTCCTAACCTGGACCTACAGAGACTCCGTAGTCAATGTCCCCATAGCGTCCTCCTTTTCTGCAGTAGTGAAAATAACTCTGATCAACAGTGCCTCGCCCCGACCTCTTTTCTCACCATCCCTGTCATTTCTGAGAAATATAAAACCTGGTACTTGAATTAACAAATTCTGTCCCTGACCTATCAAAGTCTCCGGAATGAACACTGCATCATATTTTCAAATACTTATCCACGCTTTAAGCTCATCCGTTTTGATCACAACAGTCCTTGCGTTATAATAGACGTATCCCAAACCTCTGGTCTGAGCAAGTCACTTCTCTATCAGCTCCCTATTCTCCCTCTCGCATTGTCTCCAAGTTTTCTCTATCTGTAAGCCAACCTCCTCTTCCATAGTCACTTCAGTTCTGTTCTCATGCCCCAACAACTCTAGTTTATTAATGGGACGGTGTGGAGAGTGATACACCACATGTCAGACCCCGGATTGGTGTGATGGGATAGTGTGGAGAGTGATACACCACATGTCAGACCCCGGATTGGTGTGATGGGATAGTGTGGAGAGTGATACACCACATGTCAGACCCCGGATTGGTGTGATGGGATAGTGTGGAGAGTGATACACCACATGTCAGACCCCGGATTGCTGTGATGGGATAGTGTGGAGAGTGATACACCACATGTCAGACCCCGGATTGGTGTGATGGGATAGTGTGGAGAGTGATACACCACATGTCAGACCCCGGATTGGTGTGATGGGATAGTGTGGAGAGTGATACACCACATGTCAGACCCCGGATTGGTGTGATGGGATAGTGTGGAGAGTGATACACCACATGTCAGACCCCGGATTGGTGTGATGGGATAGTGTGGAGAGTGATACACCACATGTCAGACCCCGGATTGGTGTGATGGGATAGTGTGGAGAGTGATACACCACATGTCAGACCCCGGATTGGTGTGATGGGATAGTGTGGAGAGTGATACACCACATGTCAGACCCCGGATTGGTGTGATGGGACGGTGTGGAGAGTGATACACCACATGTCAGACCCTGGATTGGTGTGATGGGATAGTGTGGAGAGTGATACACCACATGTCAGACCCCGGATTGGTGTGATGGGATAGTGTGGAGAGTGATACACCACATGTCAGACCCCGGATTGGTGTGATGGGACGGTGTGGAGAGTGATACACCACATGTCAGACCCCGGATTGGTGTGATGGGATAGTGTGGAGAGTGATACACCACATGTCAGACCCCGGATTGGTGTGATGGGATAGTGTGGAGAGTGATACACCACATGTCAGACCCCGGATTGGTGTGATGGGATAGTGTGGAGAGTGATACACCACATGTCAGACCCCGGATTGGTGTGATGGGATAGTGTGGAGAGTGATACACCACATGTCAGACCCCGGATTGGTGTGATGGGATAGTGTGGAGAGTGATACACCACATGTCAGACCCTGGATTGGTGTGATGGGACGGTGTGGAGAGTGATACACCACATGTCAGACCCCGGATTGGTGTGATGGGATAGTGTGGAGAGTGATACACCACATGTCAGACACTGGATTGGTGTGATGGGACGGTGTGGAGAGTGATACACCACATGTCAGACCCCGGATTGGTGTGATGGGATAGTGTGGAGAGTGATACACCACATGTCAGACACTGGATTGGTGTGATGGGACGGTGTGGAGAGTGATACACCACATGTCAGACCCCGGATTGGTGTGATGGGACGGTGTGGAGAGTGATACACCACATGTCAGACCCCGGATTGGTGTGATGGGACGGTGTGGAGAGTGATACACCACATGTCAGACCCCGGATTGGTGTGATGGGATAGTGTGGAGAGTGATACACCACATGTCAGACCCCGGATTGGTGTGATGGGACGGTGTGGAGAGTGATACACCACATGTCAGACCCCGGATTGGTGTGATGGGACGGTGTGGAGAGTGATACACCACATGTCAGACCCTGGATTGGTGTGATGGGATAGTGTGGAGAGTGATACACCACATGTCAGACCCCGGATTGGTGTGATGGGATAGTGTGGAGAGTGATACACCACATGTCAGACCCCGGATTGGTGTGATGGGATAGTGTGGAGAGTGATACACCACATGTCAGACCCCGGATTGGTGTGATGGGACGGTGTGGAGAGTGATACACCACATGTCAGACCCCGGATTGGTGTGATGGGATAGTGTGGAGAGTGATACACCACATGTCAGACCCCGGATTGGTGTGATGGGACGGTGTGGAGAGTGATACACCACATGTCAGACCCTGGATTGGTGTGATGGGATAGTGTGGAGAGTGATACACCACATGTCAGACCCCGGATTGCTGTGATGGGATAGTGTGGAGAGTGATACACCACATGTCAGACCCCGGATTGCTGTGATGGGATAGTGTGGAGAGTGATACACCACATGTCAGACCCCGGATTGGTGTGATGGGATAGTGTGGAGAGTGATACACCACATGTCAGACCCCGGATTGGTGTGATGGGACGGTGTGGAGAGTGATACACCACATGTCAGACCCCGGATTGGTGTGATGGGATACTGTGGAGAGTGATACACCACATGTCAGACCCCGGATTGGTGTGATGGGATAGTGTGGAGAGTGATACACCACATGTCAGACCCCGGATTGCTGTGATGGGATAGTGTGGAGAGTGATACACCACATGTCAGACCCCGGATTGGTGTGATGGGACGGTGTGGAGAGTGATACACCACATGTCAGACCCCGGATTGGTGTGATGGGACGGTGTGGAGAGTGATACACCACATGTCAGACCCCGGATTGGTGTGATGGGATAGTGTGGAGAGTGATACACCTCATGTCAGACCCCGGATTGGTGTGATGGGATAGTGTGGAGAGTGATACACCACATGTCAGACCCCGGATTGGTGTGATGGGATAGTGTGGAGAGTGATACACCACATGTCAGACCCTGGATTGGTGTGATGGGACGGTGTGGAGAGTGATACACCACATGTCAGACCCTGGATTGGTGTGATGGGACGGTGTGGAGAGTGATACACCACATGTCAGACCCCGGATTGGTGTGATGGGATAGTGTGGAGAGTGATACACCACATGTCAGACCCTGGATTGGTGTGATGGGATAGTGTGGAGAGTGATACACCACATGTCAGACCCCGGATTGGTGTGATGGGATAGTGTGGAGAGTGATACACCACATGTCAGACCCCGGATTGGTGTGATGGGATAGTGTGGAGAGTGATACACCACATGTCAGACCCCGGATTGGTGTGATGGGATAGTGTGGAGAGTGATACACCACATGTCAGACCCTGGATTGGTGTGATGGGATAGTGTGGAGAGTGATACACCACATGTCAGACCCTGGATTGGTGTGATGGGACGGTGTGGAGAGTGATACACCACATGTCAGACCCCGGATTGGTGTGATGGGACGGTGTGGAGAGTGATACACCTCATGTCAGACCCTGGATTGGTGTGATGGGACGGTGTGGAGAGTGATACACCACATGTCAGACCCCGGATTGGTGTGATGGGATAGTGTGGAGAGTGATACACCACATGTCAGACCCCGGATTGGTGTGATGGGATAGTGTGGAGAGTGATACACCTCATGTCAGACCCCGGATTGGTGTGATGGGATAGTGTGGAGAGTGATACACCACATGTCAGACCCTGGATTGGTGTGATGGGACGGTGTGGAGAGTGATACACCTCATGTCAGACCCCGGATTGGTGTGATGGGATAGTGTGGAGAGTGATACACCACATGTCAGACCCCGGATTGGTGTGATGGGTCGGTGTGGAGAGTGATACACCACATGTCAGACCCCGGGAGAGTGTGATGGGATAGTGTGGAGAGTGATACACCACATGTCAGACCCCGGGAGAGTGTGATGGGATAGTGTGGAGAGTGATACACCACATGTCAGACCCCGGGAGAGTGTGATGGGATAGTGTGGAGAGTGATACACCACATGTCAGACCCCGGATTGGTGTGATGGGACGGTGTGGAGAGTGATACACCACATGTCAGACCCCGGATTGGTGTGATGGGACGGTGTGGAGAGTGATACACCACATGTCAGACCCCGGATTGGTGTGATGGGATAGTGTGGAGAGTGATACACCACATGTCAGACCCCGGATTGGTGTGATGGGATAGTGTGGAGAGTGATACACCACATGTCAGACCCTGGATTGGTGTGATGGGATAGTGTGGAGAGTGATACACCACATGTCAGACCCCGGATTGGTGTGATGGGATAGTGTGGAGAGTGATACACCACATGTCAGACCCTGGATTGGTGTGATGGGATAGTGTGGAGAGTGATACACCACATGTCAGACCCTGGATTGGTGTGATGGGATAGTGTGGAGAGTGATACACCACATGTCAGACCCTGGATTGGTGTGATGGGATAGTGTGGAGAGTGATACACCACATGTCAGACCCCGGATTGGTGTGATGGGATAGTGTGGAGAGTGATACACCACATGTCAGACCCTGGATTGGTGTGATGGGACGGTGTGGAGAGTGATACACCACATGTCAGACACTGGATTGGTGTGATGGGATAGTGTGGAGAGTGATACACCACATGTCAGACCCCGGATTGGTGTGATGGGATAGTGTGGAGAGTGATACACCACATGTCAGACCCCGGATTGGTGTGATGGGATAGTGTGGAGAGTGATACACCACATGTCAGACCCCGGATTGGTGTGATGGGACGGTGTGGAGAGTGATACACCACATGTCAGACCCTGGATTGGTGTGATGGGATAGTGTGGAGAGTGATACACCACATGTCAGACCCTGGATTGGTGTGATGGGATAGTGTGGAGAGTGATACACCACATGTCAGACCCCGGATTGGTGTGATGGGACGGTGTGGAGAGTGATACACCACATGTCAGACCCTGGATTGGTGTGATGGGATAGTGTGGAGAGTGATACACCACATGTCAGACCCCGGATTGGTGTGATGGGACGGTGTGGAGAGTGATACACCACATGTCAGACCCTGGATTGGTGTGATGGGATAGTGTGGAGAGTGATACACCACATGTCAGACCCCGGATTGGTGTGATGGGATAGTGTGGAGAGTGATACACCACATGTCAGACCCCGGATTGGTGTGATGGGACGGTGTGGAGAGTGATACACCACATGTCAGACCCTGGATTGGTGTGATGGGATAGTGTGGAGAGTGATACACCACATGTCAGACCCCGGATTGGTGTGATGGGACGGTGTGGAGAGTGATACACCACATGTCAGACCCTGGATTGGTGTGATGGGATAGTGTGGAGAGTGATACACCACATGTCAGACCCTGGATTGGTGTGATGGGATAGTGTGGAGAGTGATACACCACATGTCAGACCCCGGATTGGTGTGATGGGATAGTGTGGAGAGTGATACACCACATGTCAGACCCCGGATTGTTGTGATGGGACGGTGTGGAGAGTGATACACCACATGTCAGACCCTGGATTGGTGTGATGGGATAGTGTGGAGAGTGATACACCACATGTCAGACCCCGGATTGGTGTGATGGGATAGTGTGGAGAGTGATACACCACATGTCAGACCCCGGATTGGTGTGATGGGACGGTGTGGAGAGTGATACACCTCATGTCAGACCCCGGATTGGTGTGATGGGACGGTGTGGAGAGTGATACACCACATGTCAGACCCTGGATTGGTGTGATGGGATAGTGTGGAGAGTGATACACCACATGTCAGACCCCGGATTGGTGTGATGGGATAGTGTGGAGAGTGATACACCACATGTCAGTCCCCGGATTGGTGTGATGGGATAGTGTGGAGAGTGATACACCACATGTCAGACCCCGGATTGGTGTGATGGGATAGTGTGGAGGGAACTTCTCCCTGCGTCTGACCCAGGGAGTGTATGATGGGACGGTGTAGAGGGAGATTCACACTGTGTCTGACCCCGGAATGTGTGGTGGGACGGTGTGGAGGGAGATTCACTCTGTGTCTGACCCCGGGAGTGTGTGACGAGACGGTGTGGATGGAGATTGATTGCGTGTCTGACCCCGGCAGTGTGTGATGGGACGGTGTGGAAGGAGATTCACTCTGTGTCTGGCCCCGGGTGTGTGATGAGGGAACGGTGTGGAGGGAGATTCACTCTGTGTCTGACCCCGGAATGTGTGATGGGACGGTGTGGAGGGAGATTCACTCTGTGTCTGACCCCGGGAGTGTGTGATGGGACGGTGTGGATGGAGATTCACTCTGTGTCTGACCACGGGAGAGTGTGATGGGACGGTGTGGAGGGAGATTCACTTTGTCAGGCTTCGGACAGTGTAGAATCATCCACACATGGTCTGGTACAAACCTCTTCCTCGATTGAGCCCATTTCCAGCAGCTTTGAACCATTGTTTGAACATTCTTTCTTCGCCTCATCGTGATGTTTTGCCACCGTTGATACGAGATAATATGAGCGCCTTTCCTGTAGATCCATCCCTGGCAACAAGTTTGTTCTGTAATTGGGGAGCAAGGAACCGTTTGAGTGACCGTTTGAGTATTGTTTGCAAAGAAATTCTGAACCCACAGAGAGACATCATGTCATTACTAATATAGATTGTCACGGGTACACTCACTGAATGGAGATTACCCTGCAACCATCCATTTTTCGCAGAATCGTTCACTGTAGATATCGGGCCTGAATAACTCACTCACCCCTTAGTTCAGGAAAGATAATTTCACCTCAGCCATCAGGATGCGGGTACAGGAGCTTCGCAATTCACAGCATCAGGTTCAGGACCGGTTACTAACCCTCATCCATCAGGAAGGAGGCAGAGAAGCCTCAGGACTCACACCACCAGGTACAGGGACAGTTATTATCCCTCAAACATCAGGAAAGTGGTACAGGAACCTCAGCACTCACACCACCAGTTTTTGAAACAGTTCTTTCCCTTCACGTGTCGGGAGGTATGTCCCCGAGCCTCAGGACTCATAGTACAAGGTTCAGGAACATTTATTATCCCTCGACAATCAGGAAGGTGGTACAGGAGCCTCGGAATTCACACACCGGGTTCAGAAACAGTTATTACCCCTCAACCTTCGGGTAGAAGGTACAGGAAACCCATCGCGCTGTCCTATAGATACAAGAACAGTTATTATCCCGCAAACATCAGGAAGAAGGTTCGGGAACCTCAGGGCATTCACCACCAGGTTGTGTAAGAGTTATTTCCCCCTCAACCAAAAGGAAGGGGTTCCAGGAGATTCAGAATCCACACGACCAGGTTTAGGAACAGCTTCTATCCCTCAACCATCTGGAAAGAGGTACAGGCGCCTCAGGAACCACGCCACCAGGTTCAGCAACAGGTATTACCACTCAACCACCAGGAATGAGGTACAGGAGCTTCAGTACTCACACCACCAGGTTCAGGAACGGTTATTACCCCTCAACGTACAGGAAAAGGGTACAGGAGCCTTGTGACTCATACCACTAGTTTCTGGAATGGTTATGTGGTTTGTCATATACTTTAATGATCTGGATGATGAGATGCAGAGAGATTAAGGCCAGTTAGAATAGTTGACTGAAGGATGGCAGATGCAGTTTAATGCTGATAAGTGTGAGCTGCTACATTTTGGTAGGAAAAATGCAAATAGGACATACATGGTAAACGGTAGGGCATTGAGGAAAGCAGTAAAACAGAGTGATCTAGGAATAATGGTGCATAGTTCCCTGAAGGTGGAATCTCGTGTGGATAGGGTGGTGAAGAAAGCCTTTAGTATGCTGGCCTTTATAAATCGGAGTATTGAGTGTTGGATTTAGGATTTAATGTTAAAATTGTACAAGGCATGGGCGAGACCGAATATGGAGTATTGTGTACAGTTCTGGTCACCGAATTATCGGAAAGTTGTCAACAAAGTAGAAAGAGTACAGAGGAGATTTACTAGAATGTTAGTTGGGTTTCAGCATCTAAGTTACAGAGAAAGGTTGAACAGGTTAGATCTTTATTATTTGGAGTGTAGAAGGTTGAGGAGAGACTTGTTGGAGATATTTAAAATTCTGTGGGTGATAGATGATGTCGTGGATAGGCGCTTTTTTCCAGTGAGAGTAGGGGAGATTCAAACAAGAGTTCATGAGTTCAGCGTTAGGGGGAAAAGTTTAGGGGTACCACGAGGGGGAACTTCTTTACTCAGAGAGTAGCAGCCGTGTGGAACGAGCTTCCAGTCGAAGTGGTAGAGGCAGGTTCTGTATTGCCATTGAAAGTAAAATTGGATAGGTATTTGGACAGGAAAGGAATGGAATGGAATGGGGGGTTATGGGCTGAATGCAGGTCAATGGGACTAGGTGGGAGTAAGCGTTCGGCACGGAGTAGAAGGGCCGAGATGGTCTGTATCCCTGCTGTGATTGTCATATGGTTATGTAGTTATATGGCTGCAAGAAACTGCAGATTACCGATCATGTATTTGTATCAACTTGATCATGTATAAAGATAGATCTGGCGCTCGGTTTGAAGTTCTAAACTGGAAAAAAGGCCAAATTTGAAGAAATAAGAATGTAACTCACTGGATTGGGACAAGCTGATCTCTGGCAAGAATGCGATTGGTAAGTGGGTGGCCTTCAAAGGAGAAATTTTCAGTTTGTATGTTTCTGTCAGGAATAAAGCCAAAGTGAATATGAATAAGAATATGATAAAGAAGAACTGAGAGATATATGTCATTTATTGGAAACATTGAGCAAATAAGGTGCTTGACGAGTACAAAAAAGCACTTTGGTAGTCAAGCTGTAAGAAAATCCAAAGAACTTCTGCAGGTATATTAAGAGCAAACGGATAGTAAGGGGTAAAAATCGGTCCTCTAAAAGATCACAGTGGTCGGCTACGTATGGAACCAAAATAAATGGGGGAGATTTTAAATGTTATTTTTTCAGTATGTCTTTAATAAGGAACTGGCATGGAATCAATGCACATAAGGGAAACAAGTAGTGAGGTTATTGATCCTACACAGAATGAAGAGGTGAAGGTCCTTGCTATCGTGAGGCAAATCAGAGTAGATAAATGCGCAGGACCTGACAGAGAATTCCCTGGGACCTTGAAGGAGATCGGTGTTGAAATTGCCGGGGCCCTGGCAGACATATTTAAAATGTCGGTATCCACGGGTGAGGTGCCGGAGAATTGGAGGAGAGCTCATGTTGTTACATTGTTTAAAAAGGCTCTAAAAGTAATCCAGGAAATTATAGGCCGGTAGGGCTGACGTCTGCAGTAGGTAAATTATAGAAAGGAGAAATAAAATGTAGGATCTACAAGTATTCGGATACACAGGGAATTATTAGGCAGAGTCAGCGTGGCTTTGTTTGTGGTAAGGCATGTTTAACAAATCTATTCGTGTTTTTCGAGGAGCTTACCAGGAAAATGCATGAAGGGAAGGCAGTGGATATTATCTACATAGACTTCAGTAAAGCCTTTGACAATGTCCTGCATGGGAGATAAGTTATGAAGATTCAGTCGCTTGGTATACATGATGAGATGGTAAATTGCATTAGATACTGTCTCAGTGGGAGAAGCCAGAGAGTGGTAGTGGATGGTTGCTTCTCTCAGTGGAGGGCTGGGACTAGTGATGTGCCATAGGGATCAGTTCTGGGTCCATTGTTGTTTGTCATCTGTATCAATGATCTGGATGATAATGTGGTAAACTGGATCAGCAAATTTCCTGAGGATGCAGAGGTTGGAGATCTGGTGGACAGTGGGGTAAGTTTCCAAAGCATGCAGAAGGATTTCGACCAAATGGGAAAATTGTAGGTGAGCCTAGTACAGACAAGTGTGAGGTATTGCACAGTGGAAGGACAAACCAAGGTAGAACATGCAGGGTGAATCGTAGGGCACTGAGGAGGGCAGTCGAACAGAGGGATCTGGGAATACAGACAAAACATTCCGTAAAAGTTGCTTCACATGTAGAGTTTTGGTACATTGGCATATACAAATCAAAGTATTGAGTATCAGAGTTGGAATGTTATGGGGAGGTTGTATAAGGCTCTGGCGAGGCCGAATTTGGAGTATCGCATACAGCTTTGGGCACCAACGTACTGGAAACAGATTAATAAGGTTGAAAGAGCGCAGAGAATGTTTAGAAGGATGTTGCCGGGCCTTGAGAAACTGAGTTACAGAGAAAGGTTGAATAGGTTAGGACTTTATTCCCTGGAGGGTGGAAGAATGAGGGGAGATTTGATAGAGGTATATAAAGTTTTGATGGTATCGGCAGAGTAAATGCAAGCAGGCTATTTACACAGAGGCTATGGGAGAGTAAAAAAAAAATAAATCAGAGGACATGGGTTAAGGGTGAAGGGGGAAAAGTTGAAAGGGAACATTGTGTGAGGGGGGGACTTCTTCACACCGAGAGAGGTGGAAGTATGGTATGAGCTGCCAGATGAAGTGGTAAATGCGGTCTCACTTTGAATATTTAAGAAAAACCTGGACAGGTACATGGATGTGAGTGGTATGCAGGGATACGGTCCAGGTGCAGGTCAGTGGGACTAGGCAGAGCCAGGAAGCGCATAAAGGCCTGTAACTCTGCTGTTATGTCCTATGGTTCTACGGTTCTAACAGACCGCGATACCTCTAAAGGTCTGTTCCTTCTAATCCAGCAGACTGTTCACTGGTCTACGATGTAACTCCAAAACCATGATGATACATTTCTTAATCCTCATTTCCTCACTTCCATTGATGAAGGAAGAGCAGTAGATGTAGTGTATATGGATTTCAGCAAGGCATTTGTTAAAGTACCGCATTCAAGGTTTATTGAGAAGGTCAGGAGGCATGGGATCCAAGAGGACTTACTTTGTGGATTCAGAACTGGCTTGCCCATAGAAGTGGTTTTCCATCGTGGCTGTAGACGGGTCATATTCTGCATGGAGTTCGGAGATCAGTGGTGTGCCTCCGGGATCTGTTCTGGGACCTTCACTCTTCCTGATATTTATAAATGACCTGGGTGAGGAAATGAAGGGATGGATTATTAAGGTTGCTGATGACACAACGGTTGGAGGTGTTGTGGATAGAGTGGTGGGCTGTCAGAAGTTACACCGGGTCATGACAGAATGCAACCCAGGGCTGAAAACCAGCAGATGGAGTTCAACCCAGATAAGAGTGAAGTGGTTCATTTTGGTAGGTCAAATATTATGGCAGAATATAATATTCATGGCAAGACTCTTGGCAGTGTGGAGTATCAGAGGGATTTTGTGGTCCGAGTCCATAGGAAGCTCAAAGCAGCTGCCAGGTTGACTCTCTGGTTAAGAGGGCATACGAAGCTTTGGACTTCATAAACCGTGGAATTAAATTTAGGAGCAGAGAGGTAATGTTGCAGCCTCATGGGACCCTGGTCAGACTCCACTTGGAGGACTGTGCTTAGTTATCGGAAGTTGCCTCGACTAGGGATAATTTGTTATGAAAACAGATTGAGGGAACTCGCCCTTTTCTGCTTGCAGCGACGGATGATGAAAGGCAATCTGATAGAGGTGTATAAGATGATGAGAGACAATGGGGAACGATTTTGAGAGAGGGACAGGGTGAAAGAGGAAGGGAGAGAGGCTAGAGGGAGTAGGGAGAAGGGGGGGAAGGGAACCAATGGAATGGAATGAAGAGAGTAAGGTTAGAAAAGTGAGAAAGAGGTTTAAGTTTTATACTGTGCCCCCTCCTCACCGTCTCTCCTACTGTCCGCCCTCCTCACAACCCCGACAGATACGTCACAGACCGGAGAGTCCCAGTGGAATGCCAGAGACACCGATCACATCACCAGAGTCGAACAGGGTAAACCAGTCACAGAATGCTGAAAGTGCAGTTCAGGCAGTCCATAAGGGGCAAAGGCGACGGCGAGTTAAACTTTGAGGTCAATAATACATCTGAACGGAATTCTGGACTGTTCAAATATCTGATAACAGCGGGGTAGAACCTGTCTTTGAGCCTGGTGAAATGTGCTTTCGCATCTTCCACCGATAGCAGGTGATGGGGTGTAAGAGAATTATCCAGGATGGCTGTCTGCTTTAGCGGAAAGTGCAGAACGAGTCCGTGGAGGTGAGGCTGATACCCCTGATATGCTGAGATTTGCACTTCACTCAAGTCACAGAGGGAGTAGGATCCCTCAAAGCCGAGCTGGATCGGGGACATCACGTGATGACGTAGGGTCAAGACGTGGGAATCCAGCTCTTCCGTCAAAAATCAGAAAATTAATGTTTAAGTGAAGAAAGGTTAGTGAATACTTTTTAAAAGTTACTTATAAGCTTCTCCGGATTGTTTCAAACTATGTCTCAATAACAGAAGACGAAGAAAACTACTACCTTGAAGCCAAAGCAAGTTAGAACAGAATCAAGGCCCGCCGCTACCAAAGAACAGCGTGCTCAAGTACATTTTACCTCCGGCGATACAGAACAGGAAACTGCGGCAATATCAACCATTTCTAAAGAAAAAGACCAACAAGCATTGCGTATACTTGAAAGAAAGAGTATGCGCAAAAGCGAGCACCATGAACTACAAATCCCAGATACGATTGAAACCGGAAGTGAATGTAAATCTGCGGCAGATTCAGATTCTCTGGATAAATCAGACGAGGATGGAGTTAAACGTTTTTATGGAAATATAGAAAAATCTTTGATGCAAATAATGCGCAAATTAGAAAAATTAAACGTATTAAAATCAATAACAATGATATGAAATATACGAAGATTATGTTTGACAAAATTATAGAAAGACAGGACAAAATGGATAAGAGAATTACAGACTTGGAAGTAACAACGGAAGACATTGTTGAAAGAATGAACAACATGGAAGATAATATTTCTCCCAGGACATCCGAAAGAAAACAGTTATTGGAAAAAGTGGATATACTTGAAAAATATAGCAGATGAAACAATATTGAGATTGTTGGACTTAAAGAAGAAATAGAGGAAGAAGATCTAATACTTGTTTTTCAAAAATGGGTTACGGAAAACTTGGAAATGGAAGAAGGATCTGTTAATTGAAATTGAAAGGACTCATCGAGCCTTAAGATCAAAAATTCAAGTTGATCAAAATCCACGATCAATATTGAGAAAATGCTTACGATACCAAGATAAAGAAAAGATCCTGTAGTTTGCTGCCCAATGTGCCAAAAAGAGAAACGGGCCATTGGTGCAAAAGGGGAAAGCAGTTCTTTTCTAAGCTGATAGAAGTTATAGCCTTTTGAAGAGAAAGAAGGAATTTTACCCAGCGATAAGTGATCATAATGCGTCATTCGGCATCACCGATAATTTTTTGGATGGAAAAAGAATATTTTTTTTCCGATTATCGAGATGCGGATGAGTTCGCACAAAAATTCCCAAATATTCACTAACTACACTCAAATTTTTCAAAGCAAAACGGATTAAAGATGAAGACAGGGAAAGTGAATGGAATTATTGGATATTTAAGGACAGAAGAATATTTAAATTTATTTAAAGGATATGATACAGGGGAGAAAGGTTAAACATTTGGGAAATATTAATTGAGAGTAGTGATATTATTTTTTTCTTCTCAAATATATATCTACATTTCTATGTTGCGGGGTAGCTTGGGGAGCTTCCGATCGATTGCTACGGGATTCTCGTGGTAATCATGGCGATTGCCATGACCCGTACAACGGGGGGGGGGGGGCGCGGTAATATTATGTTTTTTTTACCCAAAACATTAGTAGCGGTGTATATTGTTTTTTTTTATAATCTATTTTTCTTCTATCTTTCTTTCTTTGTCTGGATGATCGGTGGGGACACACAGAAACATGGAGAATTTAAAAAACAATCCCCAATGTACCACGAAAGTTGAAAGATTAGGTATAGTTATAGATTGGAGTAGCCCAATTAAGAACAATGACAAATTAAATGAATTTTTAAAGTTTTAATGTTAATGGGCTTAATGGACCAGTGCAAAGAAAAAAAAAACATACATTAAGAAAATGAAAATAGATATAGCTTTAGTTTTACAAGAAACACTTATCAGAGATCGAACCTCAGTAATTAAAACGAGATTGGGTTGGAAATGTTATTGCGGCTTCATTTAACGCAAAGGCGAGAGGAGTTGCAATTTTGGTTAATAAAATATTACCAATTAAAATACAAAATGTATTAATTGATTCGACGGGCAGATATGTAATTATACATTGTCATTTTTTTCAGAAATATGGACTCATGAATATTTATGCACCAAATGAAAATGACGTAAAATTTATATAAGATGTCTTTTTGAATTTGGCTGACGCACATGACAAAATATTATTAGGCGGAGATTTTAACTTTTGTCTGGATCCAGTTTTAGATAGATCAACCAATGTTGTTACAAAATTAAAAGTAGCAAAATTAACGTTATAATTGATGAAAGATTGAAATTTGATTGATATATGGAGAAGAATTAACCCAAAAGAAAGAGATTATTCGTTTTGTTCAAATAGACATAAAACTTATTCAAGGATAGATTTTTTTCCAATTAACAAAGAATATTCAAGACAGAGTGAAAAATATGCAATATAAAGCGAGAATATTGTCAGTTCCTTTGATAATGACAATGATAATGATAGATAAAGAGGATCGGTTTATAGATGGAGATTTAATTTAATATTATTAAACCTTAAGACATTTTTGATTTTATGAAAAAGTAGTTCAGTTCTTTCTGATACAAATTCATATTCAGTTGATTATAAATTCATGTTGTGGGAAGCAATGAAGGCATATTTAAGAGGCCAGATAATAACTTACACTTCTAAAGTTAAGAAGGAATATTTGATAGAAATAGATCAATTGGAAAAAGAGATTACAAAATTAGAAAAAGAATCTCAAAGATATATGACAGAAGAAAAACGAAGACAACTTGATAACAAGAAGGTACATTCTAATACACTTCAGACATATCGAACAGAAAAAAACAATTCTGAGAACTAAACAGATAATATGAACTAGGTGAAAGATCACATAAGGTTCTTGCTTGGCAGTTAAAAATAGACCAGACTTCTAAAACGAAAAATGCTATTAGAACAACAGCAAATAAAATTACTTACAAACTTTTAAAAAGTAATGAAACTTTTAGGAATTTTTATACCCAACTCTATCAATCAGAATCACAAAATGATTATGTCCAGATAGAAAGATTTTTATCACAAACATCTCTTCCAAAATTGACCTCGGAAGAACAGAAGGGATTAGATATGCCTTTTACATTAAAAGAGGTCGAAGAAGCTCTGGGATCACTTCAAAGTAATAAATCCCCAGGAGAAGATGGTTTTCCGCCCGAATTTAAAAAAAAAATATTAAAGATTTACTGATTCCTCCTTTTATGGAGTTAAGATATCAAGCGGAAAGAACACATAAACTTCCAGAATTTTCCTCGACAGCTATCTTAATAGTATTGCCACAAAAAGATAGAGAACTTTTAAAGTCAATATCTTATAGACCTATGTCTTTGTTGAACTGTGACTATAAAATAATAGCAGAAAATTGTATAGAAGATTAACTAAATACTTACCAAAATTAATACATATGGATCAAACAGAATTTATCAAAAACAGACAATCGGCAGATAATGTAACCCGTTTACTTAGTACAATTCATTTTGCACAAAAGAGGCAGGAAATGAGTGTGCAGTTGCGTTAGATGCAGGAAAAGCATTTGATAGATTGGAATGGGATTTTTTTAATTAAAGTATTGGAAAAATATGGATTAGGAGTATCTTTTATAAAATGGATTAAAACCTTAAATAATAATCCCAAAGCTAAAGTAGTGACAAATGTTCAAATTTCAACACCATTTCAGTTAGCAAGGTCAACTAGGCAAGGTTATCCATTATCACCTACCGTATTTGTGTTGGAGATGGAACCATTAGCTGAATTAATTAAAATGGACCCAGATATTAAGGGTTTCAGATTTAACCAGGAGGAAGACAAGATTAACTTATTTGCTGACGATGTTCTGCTTTATTTAACAAACCCATTCAACTTGCTGCGTAAATTATTTTCTAGATTAGAAGAATTTGGGAAAATATCAGGCTACAAAATAAATTAGGATGAAAGTGAGATTTCACCTCTTACTAAAGGAGATTATAGTCAATGTCGATTAATAACTCAATTTAGATGGCTGATAAATGGTATAACATATTTAGGTATAAGGGTTGATAATGATATAAAGAACTTATATGAATTAAATAATTTACCATTATTGAAAAAAACATTCAAGTAGATCTTGATAAATGGATGATATTACCAATAACATTAGTAGGTAGAGTAAATGCCGTAAAAATGAATATATATCCTAGATTACAATACTTATTCCAAACGCTGCTAATACAACCTGCACACAAGTTTTTTCAAGAGTTAAATAAATATGAGAGGAAGTTCCTTTTGAAAGGTAAGATGTCAAGAATGTCGTTGGAAAAATTGACATGGAAATTTATCTAGGAGTGCTACAGCTTCCAAATTTTACAAATTATTATAAAGCAAATCAACGTAGATTTATTGAATCTATTTTTGATAAAGAAAAACCGGCATGGATTAGAATAGAACTGGGTACAATAGGAGAAAATACACCAGAATATGTTATATATAAATGGGAATCTAAGTGGATACGGGAAAAGAAATAATCCCCTGTATTAAAACATTTGATTATCTATTAAATAAAATAAATGTGATAATGAGATAAGGAAATCTTTATCAGCAAAGAGAACTTTAAGTCAAAATAAAGTTATTTCTTTTACAATGGATAATCAACTTTTATACATGTGGTTTCAAATAGAGATTAGATATATAGGAGAATGTTTTGAAGGAGGTATATTAATGTCATTCGACCAATTATGGAAAAAATACAAAATATCAAACAACACTGTTTTTTGTTATTTCCAATTAAGGGCTTATTTAAGAGAAAAACTGGTTCAAACAGTGTTATTGCCGAAATCTAATGAAATAAAGATATTAATTCAAAAAGGAAAAATTAAAAACATATTTCTTATACGTATAGTTTGATTCAAAACGAGGCAATTAAACAAGGAATTCATAAGTCAAGACAAAAATGGGAAACTGACTTGAATATTAAAATTGAAGAACAAAATTGGTCAAGACTATGTCTTGATATCATGACAAATACAACAAAGCTCCGGTTAAGATTAGTGTACTATAATTTTTTACATCAATTGTATATTACGCCACAAAAATAAATAAATTAAAATCAAATTGATCTGATCAATGTTTCCGATGTAATCAAGAAATTGTTTTCTTTTACATTCTGCTTGGTCTTGTTCTAAAATTCAAACTTTTTGGACAAATTTAAGAGTTTTACTGGAACAAATTACTGGGATACAATTTCCACATAACTCAACATTATTTTTAGGGTTAGGGTTCCTCACTGCCTCTTCCCACTCTCTTCATTCCTTGCCAGTCTTCACAAGATGTTTCCTGATCACCGACCATGCCACAGCACTACCTGCTCCCGCACCCGCCCCATCACACACCTCCGCTCAGTGCCCCCAGTTTAAACCCGTCTCACAGTACTCCGACGAAACAAAAATTCTCCTGGTGTTCTTTGCACCGACCCCACCCAGAGCAAATCCCCATCCCGTTTCTCAGCCCTCCCTCTATACTGCCCCATCTTTTGCTCTGCCTCCTCCCTGACACTTCCCAGACCTCTCCATCCTCACCGACCCTTCCATAGAGCTCGTATCTCATCCAGTCTCGCACGAGCTGCATCTGACATTGTCCAACAGGGAATAATTTGGGTTAACGGTGTGATTGCGATGAGATTTTTCGACAAGAAGAGACACATCAGCTGAACAGAGTCAAACCAACAAAGTGAAACTGACCTCCATTCGTCCGGACCGGTGGAACAGAGAGGGTCTTGAAATTAAGTTTCACATACGATACATCAGGGTCATCTGTAGACAGAACAGTGAGAGTCAGAAACAGGGTGAAACAGGATGTGTCCGATCACACACTACCGGGGTCACACACAGAGTGAATCTCCCTCCGCACCGCCCCATCGCACAATCCCGGGGTCAGGCACAGAGTGAATCACCCTCCACACTGTCCAATCACACACTCCCGAGGTCAGAAACAGAGTGAATCTCCCTCCACATCGTCCAATCACACGCTCCCGGGGTCAGAGACAGAGTGAATTTTGCTCCACAACCCCGCATCACACACTCCCGGGTTGAGAAATAGATTAAAATTCCCTCCCTCTGTCCCTGCCCGAGTTACCTGTCAATGGAGGCGGTGAGTTGGGTTTTACGAGCTGCATATTCGTGTAAATCTCTCTGTTGTCCATCCTGCCGAGGATCCTCTGCGTCTCTGAGCTCAGCGAGGGGAAGTAACCGTTGTCAGAGAAATCCCGTGTCGACCAGTAGATCCGAGCAACAAAAGCACCGGATGAGCAGCTGATAAAGAGAGGAGCCGAGACCCGGGGGAGGAAGTGCTGGAGGAGAGAGAGATTGATTGTGTGAGAGGAGGGTGGTCTGGAGGGATGAGACTGGCGGTGGGGAAATAGTGAGAGTGGGGAGAATCAGAGGGAGGGAGAGTTAGGGGAAAGTTAGTGTTTGGCGGAGAGAGAATCGTGAGTGACGTGTCAGAAAGGGGTATCACTGAAAGAAGGGGAGGGCAAGAAGTAGAAGACAATGTAGAGAGAGGGGTAGAAATGGAAAGGGTGTATTTTTGAAGGGTATCAATTTGGCTTCACTCTCGAGCTCTCTCTTTTTTTCTTCTATTCACTCTCCCGGGCGGATAAATTGCATTTACTGTCCGAGAGGTTTAGAACCAACAGATCATCCCCTACCGCAACATCCTGTTTATTCAGGCCCTCTGTGCATATATTTAGATATTGAAGTTTAAAGAAAAAAGAAACACACGCTGAGCGGTGTTTGAGGTTTGACTCTCTTCACCCATTGGAACATAAGCTGAGGGTTTTCAGTATTTCAGAGAAGTATTGAAAGCGTGCGGCTACACTGACTTGGCCGGCATACATACAGCGAAAATAAAAAGAACAGTGAAGTCAGCCCCGCGGACGGGGTTCTGGAGCTCTCTCAAAAACCCTCCATCGGCTTCTGCCTATCATTTTCTCACTCTGCGTCACGAAATTTCCCCTCATTATCTCCCTATTTCTAACCCAAGAATGAGTAAGTGATCTTGAAGTAAAGGAGCCATTAGGAGGTAATGACCATAATATGAAGTTTTTGTCTTCAATTTGAGAAAGATAAGGGCAGATCGGAGGAGTCAGTGTTGCAGTTGAACAAAGAAAACTATGGAGCCATGAGGGTGGAGCTGGCCAAAGTTAAATGGACGGATATTCAAGCAGAAAAGACAGTGGAACAGCAATGGCAGGTATTCTTGGGAATAAAGCACAAGGTGCAAAATCAGTTCATCCCCCGGAGAAGGAAGGATTCAAACGGGGCAATTGGGCCACAGTGCTTGACAAAGGAAGTCAAAGATTGCATAGCACTAAAAAAAGAAGTATGACAGAGCTAAGGTAAGTGGGAAGACAGGTGATTGGGAAATTTTTAAGCAACAACAGAACTGAACTAACAAGGCAATACGGAGTGAAAAAAAAAATGAGGTGCGAACGCAAGCTAGCCAGGAATATAAAGGAGGATAGCAAAAGCTTTTTTAGGTATGTGAAGACAAAGAAGATAGTTAAGAACAACGTTGGGCCCTTGAAGAATGAATTGGGTGAAATTGTTATGGGAAACAGAGCAATGGCAGAAGAATTTAATAAGTACTTTAGATCTGTCTTCACTTGGGAAGACACAAGCAATCTCCCAGATGTATGGATGGACCAAGGACATAGTGTAACAGAGGAAATGACACAGGTTTATATTAGAAAGGAAACGGTGATGAGCAGACTGATGGGACTGAAGGAAAACAAATCCCCAGGTCCAGATTGTCTGCATCCTAGGGTACTAAAGGAGGTGGACCTGGAAATTGCGGATGCATTGGTAATCATATTCTAATGCTCCTTAGATTCAGGATCAGTTCCTGAGAATTGGAGAATGGCTAATGCTATCCCACTTTTTTAAGAAAGGAGGAAGGGAGAAAACAGAGAACTATCGCCATGTCAGCCTAACATCAGCGGTGGGGAAGATGCTAGAGTCCATTATTAAAGATGAAATAATGGTATATCTAGGTAGCAGTGATAGCATTGGGCCGAGCCAGCATGGATTTACCAAGGGCAAATCATGCTTGACTAATCTGTTGTTTTTCGAGGATGTAACCAGGAAGTTAGACGGGTGAGATCCAGTGGATGTAGTTTACCTCGATTTTCAGAAGGCATTTGATAAGATCCCACATAGGTGAGTGTTGGGTAAAATCATGACATTAGGGGGAAGGTATTGACATGGATAGAAAACTGGTTGGGAGATAGAAAGCAAAGGGTAACGGTGAATGGCAGGTAGTGACTAGTGGGGTGCCACAGGGCTCGGAATTGGGACCACAGATGTATACGATTTTCATCAACTATTTAGATGAAGTCATTGAGAATAACATCAACAAGTTTGCTGATGATACTAAGCCGGGTGGCTGTGTGACATGTGATGAGGATGTTAGGATAATGCAGAGTGAGTTGGATAGGCTGGGTGAGTGGGCAGATACTTGGCAGATGAAGTTTAATGTGAATAAGTGTGAGGTTATCCACTTTGGGAGTAAGAACAGGAAGGGAGATTATTATCTGAACGGTGTAGAGTTAGGTAAGGGAGAAATACAAAGAGATCTCAGAGTCCTTGTTCATCAGTCACTGAAGGTGAATTAGCAAGTGCAGCAGGCAGTTAAGAAGGCTAATGAAATGTTGGCCTTTATTGCAAAGGAAACTGAGTACAACAGCAAGGAAATATATTTGTATTTGTACAGAGCCCTGGTGAGACAACAACTGGAGAATTTTGTATCGTTTTGGTCTCCAGGGTTAAAACGTCCTGGCTGCAGAGGAAGTACAGCGTAGATTCACAAGGTTAATTCCTGGGATGTCCGGACTGTCTTACGCAGAGGTTAGAGAGACTGGGCTTGTAAACGCTGGAATTAAGGAGATTGAGAGGGGATCTGATTGCAACATAAAAGATTATTAAGGGGTTGGACAAGATAGAGGCAGTAAATATGTTCCAGATGCTGGAAGAGTCCAGTACCAAAAGAGTCTAGCCAAATGAGTATGTGCTGGGACTGTGTTTTGAAATCAACAGGACTATTTGATGGAAGAGTGCATGAGGAGCTTCACTCTGTCTCTAACCCGCCGAGTCTGTTTGATCAGACGGTTCGGAGGGATGTTTACTTTACACCTGACGTCTGGAATGTTTGATGGGCCGGTGTGAAAGGATGGGGCGAAGCAACATTGTACTAACTCGCTTTCAAAGCTTCCTGAAATAAATACAAAAGAGCAAGAGTAATGTGTCATATATCCACACCAGAGTGAAACACCCTCCACTCCATCCCATTTCATATATCGGGGGTGAGACATGCAGATAAACTCCGTCCACACCGTCCTACCACATTCTCTCGGGCTCAGTCACAGATAGAATATCCCTCCACAGCGTCCCATCACACACTCCCGGGGTCAGACACAGGGTTACTCTCCCTCCACGCAGTCCCATCACACACTCCCAGAGTCAGACACAGTGAAACTCCCTCCACACCGACCCATCACACACTCCCGGGGTCAGACACAGAGCGAATCTCCCTCCACTCCGTCCTATCTCAGTGCCACGGAGTAGGACACATGTTAACATTCACCTCACCGTTACTTTATACACTAACGGGGTAAGATACGGATGTGAATCTCCCTCCACAACATCCCATCACACACTGCCGGGATCATACACAGAGTGAATCTCCCTCCATAACGTTCCACCGCATACACCCTTGGTAGAAACCGAGTGATGCTTTTGTAAACCGCCCCATCAAGCAATCCCGGATTCAGGAACATGGTGACGCTCTCTCCTCACCGTCCCATCACACACTCCCGGGATCAGACACAGAATGAATCTCCCTTCACACCGTCCCTTCACAGACTCCCGGGGTCAGACACATGGTGAATCTCCTTGCACACCGTCGGTGTTATTTATTCTCATTGGCACCGGATATCGATCTCTCGGTTGTCAGCTCCTCTACGTCTCTGTGAGCAAAGGCCCGTCGTGTGTTTTATTACCTCGTCCTCCCAGTGACTGCAAACTGAACACCCCTCCACAGCCCTCTCTCCCCGCCCCCTCCCTCCTCAGTTCTACCTCTGGTCTCACACACACTTATTATCTCTGAGACAGACACACTGTTGGAACGGGAGAGAGAGTGAACAGTGAGGTTCTCTCTCTTTCTGAATCCGTTACAGTGTTAGCGGACTGCGAGGCGGCAGATTCACTCTGTGTCTGACCCCGGGAGTGAGTGATTGGACGGTGAGGATGGAGATTCACTCTGCGCCTGACCCCGGGAGTGTGGGATGGGACGGTGTGGAGGGGAGCTTCACTCTTTGTCTGACCGAGGGACTGTGCGCTGTATCGGAGTGGACGGACATTCACTCTGTTTCTGACTGCGGGAGAGAGTGTTGGGGCCGTGCGCAGGGGAGCTTCTGACCCAAGAAGTGTGTGATCGAACGGTGTGGAAGGAGCTTTACTCTGTGTCTGACCATGGGGCAGTGTAATGGAACGGGGTAGAGGGAGTTTCACTCTGTGGCTGACCCCGTGAATGGATGACGGGTCTGTGTGTATGAAGCTTCAGTCTTTTTCTGACCCCGGCACTGTGTGAGGGGATGATGTGGAGGGAGCTACACTCTGAGTCTGATCTCGGGAGTCTGAGATCGGACGGTGCGGGTGCAACTTTACTCTGTGCCTAACGCTGTTTGTATGTGTTGGGACTGTGCTTTGCGATCCTAACTCCATGTCTGATCCCGGGAATGTGTTTTAGGAGAGCGTTTCGGTAATTTCTTTTTATGGATGTCAACAGGACGGTTTGATGGGAGAGTGCAGAGGGAGCATCATTCTGTCTCTAAACCTGCGAGTCTCTGTGATTGGGTGGTTCGGAGGGATCTTCTCTTTGGAGATGACGCTGGGAATATGTGATGTCCCATTGTGAAACGATTGTGTCTGACTAACGGCGGATGTAATGGACGCTTTGGAGAGAGATTCATGGTAAATTGGTTCTATTTTCCAGAAAAAGACGATGGGACGAAGCATCACTGTTCTAACTCTCTTTCCAAGCGTCTTGAAATACATTCAAAAGAGGAGGAGGTATGTGTGAGCCACACAGATGATACATACCCACCAGACTGGAGCTCTCTCTAACCCGTCCCATCACACACTCCCGGGGTCGGACACAGTGAATCTCCCTCCACACAGTTCCATCACAGACTCTTGGGGTAAGACACAGAGTGAATCTCCGTTCACACCGTCCCATCACACACTCCCGGGGTCAGACGGAGAGTGTATCTCCCTCCACACCTCCCATCACACACTCCCGGAGTCGGACACAGAGTGAATCTCCATCCACAACGTCCCATCACACCCTCCCGGGGTCAGACACTGAGTGAATCTCGCTCCACAACCTCCCATCACACACTCCCGGGGTCAGACACGGAGTGAATCTCCCTCCACACCAACCCATCACACAGCCCCATGTTCAGAAACAGAGTGAAGCTCCCTCTAAGGCGTGCAATTACACACTCCGTGGACAGACAAGCTTTGGACAGAGAGTTTATCTGCCTCCATTTGCCTCATGGAAAACAGTAAAATCACAGAGAGGACGGAGAACATTTTAAGTGGGAATGACAGATTACGAGGCTATAAATTTAGAACGTGCATGTGTGAATTGGGATGATGTTTCTGCAGGGAAATGTACTATGAACACATAGTCTATGTTTACGGATCTCTCGCAGGAAGTTATGGATTAATTTGTCCCGTTGTGATACAGAATGGTAGGGTGACGGAACCATGGATAACAAGTGAGGTGGAAAATCCAAACTGGTGGAAGAAGGCAGCATACATGAGGTTTTGGAAGCAAGGATCAGAGGGGGTTATTGACGAATTTAGGGTAGCAAGAAAGGAGCTTGAGAAGGGGATAAGGAGACCAAGAAGGGGACATGAGAAGGCCTTGGCGAGTGGTGTAAAGTAAAGGGCCAAGGCATTCTTCAATTATGTTAGGAACAAAAAGATGGGAGGAGTGAAGATAGGACAGATTAGAGACAAAGGTGGGAAGATGTGCCTGGAGGCTGTGGAATAGAGCAAGGTCCTCAATGATTACTTGTCTTCGGTATTCATTAATGGGAGAACATTTTTCGGTGAGGACAATATGAATGAGGTTGATGTTCTGGGACACGTTGATATTAAGGGAGAAAAGGCGTTGGCGTTGTTAAAATACTTTAGTGTTGATAATTCCCCGGAGCCTGAAGGAATATTCCCCAGGCTGCTCCACGAGGCGAAGAAAATATTCCTGAGCATCTAGGATATTTTTGTTCTCGTTGTCCTCGGGAATAGTACCGCAGGATTGCAGGGGGCTAATGTTGTCCCCTTCTTTAAATAGGTAAGTAGGGATAGTCGGGGTAATTATAAACCAATGAGCATTACGTCGGTGGTGGGAAAGCTGTTGGAATAGCTTCTTAGAGATTGGATCCATGGGCCATACAATAATCATGGTCTGATCAGTGACAGTCAGCATAGTCTTATGAAAGGCAGGTCGTATCTAACAAGCTTGATAGAGTTCTCTGAGGAGGTGAGCAGGCATATAACTGAGGGTAGTGCAGTGGATGTAATCTTCATGTAGATTAGTAAGGCAGTTGAGAAGGTTCCTCACGGTAGGCTTATTCCGAAAGACAGATGGCATAGGATCCAGGGAAGTTAGCCCAGGTGGATTCAGAATTGGTTTGGCTACAGAAAGACGAGGGTTGTGGTACAGGGAGTAAATTCGGATTGTGACTAGTGGATTCCCACAAGGAACGGTTCAGTACTCTGCTGCATCGTTTTCTGTTCTATGTTCTATACCGTTCAATCACACACTCCCGGGGTCAGACACGTGGTCAACTCCTTGCACAACGTTGGAGTTACTGCTGCTCACTTCCACCGGATATCGATCTCTCGCTTCTTAGCTTCTCTACTTCTCTGTGTGCACAGGCCGGATGTACATTTTGGAAGGAGAAACTCCAAGGCAGAGTACAAAGTAAATGGCAGGATACGTGGTAGTGGGGAGGAGCAGAGGGATCTGGGGGTACATGTCCAGAGATCCGTGAAATGTGCCTCACAGTAGATAGGGTAGTTAGGAAATCCAGTGGAGTGTTCGCTTTCATAAGTCGAGGGATAGAGTTTAATAGTCGCGGGTAATGATGCAGCTCTCTAAAACGCTGGTAAGGCTACACTTGGATTACTGTGTCCAATTCTGGTCGCTTCCCTACAGAGAGGATTTAGAAGCATTGGAAAGGGTACAGAGGACATTTGCCGGTATGCTGAATATATGCTGGAAAAACATACAGTAGTTAAATTTGAGAGACTACGAGACAGCTATATGGAGGAATTTACGTTGCGGGTTTATATGTGAGGCAGGGCATAACGGTCGGCACAACGTTGTTTTCTGTTCTATGTTTTATACCCATCACACACTCTCGTGGTCAGACACATGGTCAAGCCCCTTGCACACCGTTGGTGATTTTCGGCGCATTTCCACCGGATATCGATCTCTCGGTTCTCAGTTTCTCTACGACTCTGTGCATAGAGTCCGGTCGTGTGGTTTCACACCATTTCCTCCCAGTGTCCCAGTGATTGCAAACTCACCACCTGTCCACAGCACTCTCTCCACTCCCCCTCCCTCCTCTGTTTTACCTCTGGTCTCACACACATTTATTATCTCTGAGACAGACACACTGTTGGAGAGTACAGGAACATTGAAAAACTGGTGATTGGTGAGAGGGGAGTTATGGAGTGAAGAGGGAGTTTCACTCGGTTTCTCAATCCATCTGTGAGGCGGCAGATTCACTCTGTCTCATACCCCGGGATGGGATGTTGTGGAGGTTTCTTCACTGAGAGTCTGGCCCAGGGAGCGTGTGATGGGACGGTGTGGAGTGAGTTTCACTCTGTGTCTGACCCCGTGAGTGTGCGAAGGGGCGCTGTGGAGAGAGATTCACTCTGTGTCTGACACCGCAATTGTGTGATAGAACGGTGAGGAGGGAGATTCACTCTGTGCCTTTTCATTCTCTGTCTTAACCCAGGATTGTGCGATGGGACTGTGTGGAAACAACTTTATTCTGTGACTGGTGCAGTTAGGATGTGCTGGGAACGTGTTTTTGGACCTTGACTCGGTGTCTGATCCCGGCCATTTTATTTTTTTGGAGAATGCGTTTGGAACTCCTCTGTATGTCTGCCAACTGGGCTATTTGTTAAGGAAAGTGCACGAAGAGCTTCACTCTGACTCCAACCCTCCGAAGTCTGTGTGATCGGGCAGTTTGGCGGGATCTTCACTTTTGACCTGATGCCTGGAATGCCTGATGGGGATGAGTGAAAGGATTTCCATTCTGTGTCTGAATACCTCAGATGTAATTGACGCTGTGAAGTCACATTCACAGTTTACTGGTTCTATTTTTCAGAACTGACGATGGGCGAAGCAACATTGTTCTAACTCTGTTGAAAATCGTCTTGAAATAAATTTAAAAGAGGAGATGTCTAAGATATCCACACCAGAGTGAATCTCCCTCCACTCAATCCCATTTCATAGCCGGTGGTCAGACACTTAGAGAATCTCCCTCCATCCCGCCCTGTCACATTTTCTCGGGGTCAGTCACAGATTGACTCTACCTCCACACCGTCTCATTACACACTCCAAGGGTCAGACACAAAGAATCTCCTTCCACACAGTCCCATCACACACTCCCAGGGTCAGACACATAGAGAATCTCCCTCCACACCGTCCCATCACACATCCTGGAGTCAGACACAGAGTGAATCTCCCTCCGCACCGTCCCACCACACACTCCTGTGGTCAGACACATAGAGAATATCCCTCCACACCATCCTATCACATTCTGTTGGTGTCAGTCACAGATCGACTCTCCCTCCACACCGTCCCATCACACACTCCCGGGTTTAGATACGGAGTGAATCTCCCACACCACCGTCCCATCACACATCCTGGAGTCAGACACAGAGTAAAGCGCCCACCACACCGTTGGTATTATTTCTGCTGACTTCCACGGATATCGATCTGTCCGTTGTCTTCGGCGGTGCCTCGCTGATTGTACAGACCAGTCATGAACAAACACGACAATGTGTTTTGGGTGAGTGTTTCAGGAATTTCCCTTTAAGACTATCCACCGGACTATTTGATGGGAGAGTGAAGATGGAGCTTCACTCTGTCTCTGAACCGCCGACTCTGTGTGATCGGACGGTTCGGAGGGATCTTCCCTTTAGAAGTAGCGCCAGGAATGTGCGATGGGCAGGTGTGAAAGGATCCCCATTCTGTGTGTGACTACCTGCGGATATAATGGACGGTGTGGAGAGAGATTCACTGTTCATTGTTCCTGCTTTCCAGAATAGACGATGGGACGAAGCAGCATTGTTCCAACTCTGTCTGAAAGCTTCAGGAAAGAAACTCAAAAGGGGAAAAGGTATGTGTGATATATCCACACAAGCGTGAAGATCCGTCTCATCTCATCTCATAATTTGGGGGTCAGACATACAGAGTAGGTCCCTGCAGGCCACCCCATCATGCGCTCCCGGGGTGAGACACAGAGTGAATCTCCCTCCACACAGTTCCAGCACAAACTCCCGGGATCTGACACAGAGTCAATCTCCCTCCTGTCCATCCCATCACACACTCCCGGCGTGAGAAACAGAGCTAATCCCCCTCCACACCGTCCATTCACACACACCTGGTGACTGACACAGAGAGTAATTCTCTCCACACCGTACCTTCACGCACTCCCGGTATTAGGCACAGGGTCTAACTCTCTCCATATCGGCCGATCACACAATCCCGGGATCAGAATCATGTTGGTCCCCCTCTCACCGTCTCATCACACTTCCTAAGCTTGGACACATACTGAAGCTCTCTCCACGCAGTTGGTCCTGGCGTCAGACACGGTGAATCTCACTCAACACAGTCCCATCACACTGCACCGGCGTCAGACACATTTTGAAGCACTCTCCTCACCTTCACTTCACACACAAAACGGGGTCAGATACAGCGTCAATTCTCCTCCACACCGTCCATGACACTCTCCCGGGATTAGACAGAATGAATTATCCTCCACAACGTCCCATCACACACTCCCGGGATCAGACACATAATGAATCTCCCTCCACAACGTCCCATCACACACTCCCGGGGTCAGACACAGAGTGAATCTCTCTCCACACCGTCACATCACACACTCCCGGGGTCAGACACAGAGTGAATCTCCCTCCACACCGTCCCACCACACACTCCCGTGGTCAGACACAGAGGGAAGCACCCTGTGAAGCGTCCCCTGACACACTCCGTGGCCAGACATGCATTGGCCCTCACTCCTTACTCTCTCAACCCATACTCCCGGGGTGAAACAAATGTGAAGTTGCCTCCACAGTGTCTCATTACACACTCCCTTGTTCAGACACATGGTGAATCTCCTTGCACACCGTTGGTCTTATTTCTTCTCATTTGCACCGGATATCGATCTCTAGGTTGTCAGCTTCTCTACGTCTCTGTGAGCAAAGGCCCGTCGTGTGGTTTATTACCTCGTCCTCCCGTGACTGCAAACTGAACACCCCTCCACAGCCCTCTCTCCCCGCCCCCTCCCTCCTCAGTTCTACCTCTGGTCTCACACACACTTATTATCCCTGAGACAGACACACTGTTGGAGACTACAGGAACGGTGAAGTGCTGGTGATTGGAGAGAGGGACAAGAGGGTGTGAAAAGAGAGATTCGCTCTTTCTGAATCCGTTGCTGTGTTAGTGGACTGTGAGGCGGCAGATTCACATTGTGTCTGTCCCCGGGACTGTGTGAGGGGATGATGTGGGGGGAGCATCACTCTGAGTCTGATCATGGGAGAGTGTGATGGGACTGTGCGCAGAGAGCTTCACTCCAAGATCCACCGGGTGTTGTGTGATGGGATAGTCTGAAGGGAGCTACACACTGATTCTGACCTCGGGGGTTTGAGATCGGACTGTGAGGAAGCAACTTTATTCAGTGTCTGATACGAGGTTTGTGTGTGACGGGACGGGCCGCCCCATCAAACACTCCCGGGGTTATTCACACTGAGAAGCTCCCTCCACAACGTCCCATCATGCACTCCCAGGGTCAGTCACAGAGTGAAACTCCCTGCAAAACGTCCCAAAATCCCTGTGTCAAACACAAGATGTCCCTTGACAAGATCCCTCAGGAGAAACCCATCAGAAAGACATGAAACATTGGATAATTGGAAACTTGGCTTTCTGGATGTTTAAAAAAAAATAGCTTAAAGGAAGAAAGTAGAGGGTAGCTGTGGAAGGAAAGTATTCTGCCTGGATGTCGGTGACTAGTGGAGGGGCGCAGGGAACTGTCCTGGGACCCCAGCTAATTGTGATTTTATAAATGACCTGGATGGAAGGATGAGTGAGTAAGTTTGCAGATGACATGAAGGTTGGAGGAGTTGTGGATGGAGCTGCAGGTTGTCGAAAGTTACAAGAGGATATAGACATCCGCAGACTTGGGCAGAGAAATAGCAAATGGAGTTCAATCCGGACAAGGGTGTGGTGATGCACTTTGGAAGGACAAATCAGAAGACTGAGTACAGGATTAATGGTCAGTTAATTAAGAACGTGGATGAACAAAGGTTCTTTCGGGTTCAAATCCGTACATGCCTCAAGGTCGCCGCACAGGTTGATAGGGTAGTTAAGAAGTGCTAAACCAACCCTACCGCATTACCCTAAATTTTTCTTTCATCCACGTGCCTGTCCAAGAAGTTCTTAACTACCCTAATGTTTTAGCCTCCACCAAAATCCCTGGCAAGTGATTCCAGACACTCACCACTCTCTCTGTAAAAAACTTACCCCTGATGCCTCCCCTAAGTTTCCCTCATTAATTTGGTACATATGCAGTGCTGTGTTTTCTGTTGGTTCCTTGGGAAACAGGTTCTGACTATCCACCCTATCTATGCCTCTCATCATCTTGTAGACCTCTATCAAGTCCCCACGTATTCTTCTACGCTCCAAATAGAAAAGTCCCAGCTCTGCTAACCTTGCTTCATATGACTTGTTCTCAAATCCAGGCAACATCCTGGTAAATCTCCTGGACACCCTCTCCATAGCTTCCACATCCTTCCTATGGGATGCCAGAATTCCTTAATAGGGGGATTGAGTTCTAGAGTAGAGAGCTCATGTTGCAACTCTACAAAACACTGGAGAGATCGCACTTAGAGTATTGTCTTCAATTCTGGTCACCTCATTAAAGGTTTAGTACTTTTTTTAAGGATTAGATGGGTCGGCATAACATGGAGGGCTGAAGGTCCTTTACAGTGCTGTAGTGTTCTATGTTTCTATGTACCTCCCCCCACATTGTTCCATTACACACTCCCTGTGTCAGACACATGGTGAATCTCCCTCCACACCGTCTAATCACACAATCCCGGGATAAGACACAGGAAGAATTTCCCTCCACATGATCCCATCACACACTCGGGGTCAGATACATGGTCAAGGTCCCTCCACAGCTTTGGTGTTAATTCTGCACTTTAAACTGGATATCGATCTCTCTGTTCTCAGTTTCTCTTAGTCTCTTTATGTACCGGCCGGTTGTTTGGTTTCTCACCCCTTTCTCCCAGTGACTGCAAACTCAACACCACTTCACAGCCCTCCCTCAGCTCCCCGTCCATACACTGTTCTGCCTCTGGTCGCACACACACTTATTACCGGTGAGACTCTACAGGAACTGCTGACTGGTGAGAGGCAGGGAGTTATAGTACCGTGAAGCATCGGATTAACTCTGTGTCTGATTCCTGGACTGCGCGCTGGGACTCAGTGGACGGAGCTTCACTATGTTTCCCATCCCGGGGATGGTGGTGGGATCGTGCGCAGGAGAGCTTCACTCCAGGTCTGACGCTGCAAGTGTGTAATGGGACGGAGTGGAGGGAGATTCACTCTGTGTCTGACTGTGGGAGTGTGTGATGGGATGGTGTGGAGGGAGATTCAATCTGTGAATGAGCCAGAGAGAATGTGGTAGGACGGTGTGGACGGAGCTTATCTGGGTGTCTGACCCCCGATATATGAAATCGGATGGAGTGGAGGGTGCTTCACTCTGGTGTGGATATATGACACATTACTCTTGCTGTTTTGAATTTATTTCAAGAAGCTTTGAAACAGAGTTAGAACAATATTGCTTTGCCCCATCCTTTCACACCCGCCCATCGCACATTCCAGGCAACAGGTGGAAAGTAAACATCCCTCCGAACCGTCTGATCAAACAGACTCGGCGGGTAACGGACAGAGTGAAGCTCCTCATGCACTCTCCCATCAAATAGTTCTGTTGTTTTCAAAACACAGTCCCAGCGAATACTCATTTGGCTAGACTCTCTCTCTCTCTCTCTCTCTCTCTCTCTCTCTCTCTCTCACTCTCTCTCTCTCTCTCTCTCTCTCTCTCTCTCTCTCTCTCTCTCTCTCTCTCTCTCTCTCTCTCTCTCTGTCTCTCTCTCTCTCTCTCTCTCTCTCTCTCTCTCTCTCTCTCCCTCTCTCACTCTCTCTTTCTCTCTCTCTCCCTCTTCACTGACTCTCTCTCTCCAACTCTCTCCCTCTCTTCTCTCTCTCTCATCTCTCTCATCCAGACAGAAACACAACACATCTCCTTCCGCACCGCCACCACTTTATCCACTACCCTCACTCCCATCTCCAAAGCCCCCAATTAGTTACACCTCCCCGCTTACATACTGCGGTGGAAATAACTAATCCCCACTGTCCAGTGAGTGGCGCCATTCACGGAAACGGCAGAGACGGCTCGGTCACATTTCAGTCCAGTGAAATTTGAACTTTCACTATGAGCGGGAGAGAATGGGAAGGGAGAAGGTTTGTAGAGAGGGTGGGGAGACAGATACAGAAGGCTTCTTGAGGAGGGCAGTGAGGTAGAAAGGCTGAGGAAAGATAGGGAGTAGAGGAAAAAGGAGAGAGCATGAGAGAGGAGCGAAATTGAAGCAGGTTAGAGGCATTCAATAGACAATGGGCAATAAACAATAGGTGCAGAAGTAGACCTTTCGGCCCTTCGAGCCTGCACCGCCATTCTGAGATCATAGCTGATCATCTACTATCAATGCCCGGCTCCTGCCTTATCCCGATGTCCCTCGATTCCGCTATCCATAGAGATACCTATCGAGCTTCATTAAAGCATCCAGAGAACAGGCCGACACTGCCTTCTGAGGCAGTGCATTCCACACCCTACATCACTCTGGGAGAAGAGGTTTTTCCTTAACTCTGCCCGAAATGACCTACCCCTTATTCTCAAAACATCCCCTCTGGTACTGACTCTCCCAGCGTCTGGAACATATTTACTACCTCTATCTTGTCCAATCCCTTAATAATCTTATAAGTTGCAATCAGATCCCCTCTCAATCTCCTTAATTCCAGAGTTTACAAGCCCAGTCTCTCTAACCTCTGCGTAAGACAGTCCGGACATCCCAGGAATTAACCTTGTGTATCTACGCTGCACTTCCTCTGCAGCCAGGATGTCCTTCCTTAACCCTGGAGATCAAAACTGTACAAATCTCTCCAGTTGTGGTCTCACCAGGGCTCCGTACAAATACTAAAAGATTTCCTTGCCGTTGTACTAAATTCCCTTTGTAATAAAGGCCAACATTCCATTAGCTTCTGCACTGCCTGCTCTACTTGCTCATTCACCTTCAGTGACTAATGAACAAGGATCGCTTTGTATTTCTCCCTTACCTAACTCGACACCGTTCAGATAATAATTTGCCTTCCTGTTCTTACTCCCAAAGGGGATAACCTGTCACTTATTCACATTAAACGTCATCTGCCAAGTGTCTGCCCACTCACGCAGCCAATCCAAGTCACCCTGCATTCTCCTAACGACCTCATCACATGTCACACTGCCACCCAACTTAGAATCAGCAGAAAACTTGTTGATGTTATTCTCAATGCCTTAATGTAAATCGTAAGCAGCTGTGGTCCCAATACCGAGCCCTGTGGCACACCACTAGTCACTACCTGCCATTGCGAGACACAGCCCTTCACCGTTACCCTTTGATTTCTATCTGCCAACCAGTTTTCTATCCATGTCAATAACTTCCACCTCATGCCATGATTTTACCCAACACTCACATCTGTGGGACCTTATCAAATGCCTTCTGAAAATCGAGGTACATTACATCTACTGGATCTCTCTTGTCTCTTCTTGGTTGCATCCTTGAAAAACTCCAATAGATTAGTCAAGGATGATTCGCCCTTGGTATTCCATGCTGCCTCGGCCCAATCCTATCACTGCTATCTAGATATGCCACGATTTTATCTTTAATAATGGACTCTAGCATCTTCCCCACTACTGATGTTAGGCTGACAGGACGATAGTTCTCTCTTTTCTCCCTTCCTCCTTTCTTAAGAAAAGTGGGATAGCATTAGCTATTCCCCAATTCTCAGGAACTGATCCTGAATCTAAGGAACATTGGAAAATGATTAACAATGTAACCGCAAATTCCAGAGCCAACTGCTTTAGTACCCTAGGATGCAGACCATCTGGACCTGGGGATTTGTTATCCTTCAGCCCCATCAGTCTATCATCACCGTGTCCTTCCTAATGTCAATCTGTTTCATTTCCTCTGTTACCCTATGCCCTTGGCCCATCCATACATCTGGAAAATTGCTTGTGTCTTCCCTAGTGAAGACAGGTCTAAAGTTCTTATTAAATTCTTCTGCCATTTCTCTGTTTCCCATAACAATTTCACCCAAATCATTCTTCAAGGGCCCAACATTGTTCTTAACGATCCTCTTTCTCTTCACATACCTAAAAAAGCTTTTGCTATCTTCCTTTATATTCCTGGCTAGCTTGCGTTCGCAGCTCATATTTTATCCCCGTATTGCCTTTTTAGTCAAGTTCTGTTGTTCCTTAAAATCTTCCCAATCATCTGTCCTCCCACTGACGTGAGCTCTGTCATACTTCCATTTTTTTAATGTTATGCAATCTCTGACTTCCTTTGTCAACCACTGTAGCCGCTTTCCCCACTTTGAATCCTTCCTTCTCCGGGGGATGAACTGATTTTGCACCTTGTGCATTATTCCCAAGAATACCAGTCATTGCTTTTTCAATGTCTTTTTAACTTTGGCCAGCTACTCCCTCAGGGATCCATAGTCTCCTTTGTTCAACTGCAACACTGACACCTCCGAGCTGCCCTTATCCTCCGAATGGCTCCTTTACTTCTACATCGCATACACATACATGGGTTAGAAATAGGGAGAAGGTGAGGGGAAAGTTGGGGACGCAGAGAGAGAAAATGATAGGCAGAAGGCGATGGAGGGTTTTTGAGTGAGCTCCAGAACTCCGTCTGCGGGGCTGACGTCACTGCTATTTTTTTTTTTTGCTGCCTGTATGCCGGCCAAGTCAGTGTAGCCGCACGCTTTCAATACTTCTCTGAAATACTGAAAACCCCCGGCTTTAGTTCCAATGGCTGAAAAGAGTTTAAACTCAAACACCGCTCAGCGTGTGTTGGTTTCCTGTAAACTTCAATATCTAAATATATGCACAGAATGCCTGAATAAACAGGATGTTGCGGTGGGTAATGAGCTGCTGTTTCTAAACCTCTCGGACAGTAAATGCAATTTATACGCCCGAGAGAGTGAATAGAAGACCAAAGGAAAGAGCTCGAGAGTGAAGCCAAATTGATTCCCTCCAAAAATCAACCATTTCCATTTCTACCCCTCTCTCTACATTGTCTTCCACTTCTTGCCCCTCCCCTTCTTTCAGTGATACCCCTTTCTGCCCCGTCACTCACGATTCTCTCTCCGCCAAACCCTAACTTTCCCCTCACTCTCCCTCCCTCTGTTTCTCCGGACTCTCACTACTTCCCCCCCAGCCACTCTCATCCCACCAGGCCACCCTCCTCTCATACCCACAATCTCAGTCTCCTCCAGCACTTCCTCCCCCGGTTGATATTTTGCATTTATTCTATAATTGATCAAATGACATTAATATACCTCCTTCAAAACAATCTCCTATATATCTAATCGCTGTTTGAAACCAATTGTATAAAAGTTGATTATCCATTGTAAATGGAATGTTTATTTTGAGTTAAAGGTCTCTTTACTGATAAAGATTTCCTTTTCTCATCATCACATTTATTTTATTCCATAGATCAATCAAATGTTTTAATATAGGGGAATCTTTCTTTTCTCGTATCCACTTAGATTCCTATTTATATATATAATCTTCGGGTGTATTTTCTCCTATTTTATCCAGTTCTATTCTAATCCATGCCGGTTTATCTTTTTCAAAAATAGATGCAATAAATCTAAGTTGATTTGCTTTATAATGATTCTTGGGAGTTGTAACCCTCCTAGATAAATTTCCATGTCAATTTTTCCAACGATATTCTTGACGTCTTACCTTTCCAAATGAACTTCCTCACATATTTATTTAACTCTTGAAAAACTTGTGAGGTAGTTGTATTGGTAGTGTTTGGAATAAGTCTTGTAATCCAGGAAATACTTTCATTTTTACGGCATTTACTCTAACTACTAATGTTATTGGTAATATCATCCATTGATCAAGATTTTCTTGAATTTTTTTCAATAATGGTAAATTATTTAATTCATATGTTCTATATATCATTATCAACCCTTATACCTAAATATGTTATACCACTTATACCTAAATATGTCTTACCATTTATCGGCCATCTAAATCGAGTTATTAATCGACATTGACTATAATCTCCTTTAGAAAGAGGTAACATTTCACTTTTATCCTAATTTATTTTGTAGCCAGATATTTTCCGATATTCTTCCAATCTAGAAGATAATTTACGCAGCGAGTTGAATGGGTTTGTAACATAAAGCAGAACATCGTCAGCAAATAAGTTAATCTTGTATTCCTTATGGATAACTCTGAAACCCTTCATATCTGGGTCCATTTTAATTAATTCAGCTCATGGTTCTATCTCCAACACAAAGAAAGCAGGTGATAATGGACAATCTTGCCTATTTCACCTTGTTAACTGAAATGGTGTTGAAATATGAACATTTATCACTACTTTAGCTTTGGGATTATTATTTAAGCTTTTAGACCATTTCATAAAGGATACTCCTAATCCATATTTTCCCATACCTTAAATAAAAAAAAATCCCATTCCAATCTATCAAAAGTTTTTCCTGCATCTAACGCAACTGCACAAACATTTCCTCTCTCTTTTGTGCCAAATGAATTATACTAAGTAAACGTGTTACATTATCTGCCGATTGTCTGTTTTTGATAAATCCTGTTTGATCCATGTGTATTAAATTTGGTCAGTATTTCGATAACCTTCTGGATAAATTTTCTGCTATTATTTTATAGTCAGTGTTTAACAAAGAAATAGGTCTATAAGATGTCGACTTTAAAAGATTATCGTTTTGCGGCAATACTATTAAGATAGCTGTCGAAGAAGATTCTGGAGGTTAATGTGTTCTTTCCACTTGATATATTAACTCCATAAATGGAGGAATTAATAAAACTTTAAACTTTTTTTTAAAAGTTCGGGAGGAAAACCATCTTCTCCTGGGGATTTATTACTTTGAAGTGATCCCAGAGCTTCTCACTTAATGTGAAAGGTATATCTAATCCCTGCTGTTCTTCCGAGGACCATTTTGGAAGAGATATTTGTGATAAAAATCTTTCTATCTAGACATTATCATTTTGTGATTCTGATTGATACAGTTCGGTATATAAATTCCTAAAAGTTTCATTAATTTCTAAAGGTTTGTAAGTAATTTTGTTTATTGTTTTTCTAATTGCATTTATCGTTTTAGAAGTCTGGTCAGTTTTTAACTGCCAAGCAAGAACCTTATGTGATCTTTGATCTAGTTCATAATATCTCTGTTCAGATATCATAATTGTTTTTTTTTCTGTTCGATATATCTGGAGTGTATTATAATGTAACTTCTTGTTAACAATAGACAATAGACAATAGGTGCAGAAGTAGACCATTCGGCCCCTCGAGTCTACACCGCCATTCTGAGATCATGGCTGATCATTCACTATCAATACCCAGTCCCTGCCTTGTCCCCATATCCCTTGATTCCCCTATCCATCAGATATCTATCTAGCTCCTTCTTGAAAGCATCCAGAGAATTGGCCTCCACCGTCTTCCGTGGTAGTGCACTCCACACCTGCACAACACTCTGGGAGAAGAAGCTCTTCCTCAACTCTGTTTTAAATAACTGACCTCTTATTGTCAATCCATGCCCTCTGGTACTGGACTCTCCCAACATCTGGAACATATTTCCTGCCTCAATCCTATCAAATACTTTCATTATCTTAAACGTTTCAATCAGATCCCCTCTCAATCTCCTCAATTCCAGCGTGTACACGCCCAATCTCTCCAATCTCTCTGCGTAAGTCAGCCCTGCCATCCCAGGAATCAACCTAGTGAATCTACGCTGCACTTCCGTAACTGCCAGAATGTCCTTCCTTAAACCTGGAGACCAAAATTGTACACAATATTCCAGGTGTGGTCTCACCAGGGCCCTGTACAAATGCAAAAGGACATCCTTGCTCTTGTATTCAATTCCCCTTGTAACAAAGGCCAACATTCCATTTGCCCTCTTCACTGCCTGTTGCACTTGCTCATTCACCTTCATTGACTGGTGAACTAGGACTCCTAGGTCTCTTTGCATTTCTCCCTTACCTAACTCTACTCCGTTCAGACAATACTCTGCCCTCTTGTTCCTGCTTCCAAATTGGATAACTTCACATTTATTCACATTGAATGACATCTGCCAAGTATCTGCCCACTCACCCAGCCTATCCAAGTCTCCCTGTATTCTCCTAACGTCCTCTTCGCATGTCACACTGCCACCCAGTTTAGTATCGTCAGCAATCATGCTGATATAGTTTTCAATGCCCTCATCTAAATCATTGACATAAATCGGAAAGAGCTGTGTTTTAATAATGTAAGAGTCTCTTCACATAGCTAAAAAAGCTTTTGCTATCCCCTTTTATATTCCTGGCTAGACTGAGCTCATACCTGATTTTTTCTCTCCGTATTGCTTTTTTAGTTAAGATCTGCTGCTCCTTAAAACTTTCCCAATCATCTGTATTCCCACTCATCTTAGCCCTGTCATACTTCTTTTTCTTTAATGCTATACAATCTCTGACTTCCTTTGTCAACCACTGTGGCCCCTTCCCCCTCTTTGAATCCTTCCTTCTCATTGGAATGAACTGCTTTTGCATCTTTTGTATTATGCCCAAGAATATCTGCCACTGCTGATCCACTGTCTTTCCTGCCAAGGCATCCGCCCATTGAACTTTGGCCAGCTCTTCCCTCATGGCTCCGTAGTCTCCTTTATTTAATTGCAACACTGACACCTCTGATCTGCCCTTATCCCTCTCAAATTGTAGATAAAAACTTATCGTGTTATGATCACTACTTCCTAATGGCTCCTTTACTTCAAGATCATTTATCAATTCCTGTTCATTACACATCACCAAGTCCAAAATAGCCTCGTTCCTGGTTGGCTCAAGCACAAGCTGTTCCAAAAATACATCCCTTAGACACTCCACAAACTCCCTATCCTGGGGTCCAGCACCTACCTGATTCTCCCAGTTCACCTGCATGTTGAAATCTCCCATAACGACTACATTACCTTAAGTACATGCCAATATTAACTCCCTAATCAACTTGTACCCAATATCCACGCTACTGTTTGGGGGCCTGTACACAACACCCATTAGGGTCTTTTTACCCTTGCTGTTCCTCAGCTCAATCCACACAGACTCTTTACGATAATGTTTTAATAATATAAAATTAAATCGCCATCTATAAATCGAATCCTCTTTATCTATCATTATCATTGTCATTATCAAAGGAGAATGAACTGACAATATTCTCGCTTTATATTGCATATTTTTCACTGTCTTGAATATTCGTTGTTAATAGGAAAAAAATCTATCCTTGAATGAGTTTTATGTCTATTTGAATAAAATGAATAATCTCATTCTTTTTGGTTAATTCTTCTCCATATATCAATCAACTTTAAATCTTTCAGCAAGGATAAAGTTAATTTTGCTACTTTTGTTTTTATAACAAACTTTGTTGATCTATCTAAAACTGCATCTAGACAAAAGTTAAAATCTCCACCTAATAATATTTTGTCATGTGCGTCAGCCAAATTCAAAAAGACCTCCTGTATAAATTTTACATCATTTTCATTTGGTGCATAAATATTCATGAGTTCAGAAAAAAATTGACAATTTATAATTACATATCTGCCCGTCGAATCAATTAATAATTTTTGTATTTTAATTGGTAAAGTTTTATTAACGAAAATTGCAACTCCTCTCGCCTTTGAGTTAAATGAAGCCGCAATAATATTTCCAACCCAATCTCTTTTTAATTTCTGATGTTCTATCTCTGTTAAGTGTGCTTCTTGTAAAAAAGCTATATCTAATATTCATTTTCTTAATATATGTTAAAATTATTTATCTTTTCATTGGTCCATTAAGCCCATTAACATTAAAACTTTAAAAATTCAGTAAATTAGTCATTCTTTTTAATTGGGTTGCTCCATTCTATAATAATACCTAATCTTTCAAATTGCATGGTTACTTGGGGAGTCTTTTTAAAATTCTCCATGTTTCTATGAGTGTCCCCACCGATCATCCAGGCAAAGAAAGAAAGATAGAAATATAGATTATAAAAAAATATATCCCTCTAAAGTTGTGTGGAGAAAAAACATATCATTACCCCCGTTTGTTGTACGGGTCATGACAATCGCCATGATTACCACGTGAATCCCGTAGCAATCGATCCGAAGCTTCCCCAGCTCCCCCGCAACATAGAAATGTATATACATATGAGAAGTAAAAAAATAATATCACTACTCTCAATTAATATTTCTCAAATGTTTTACCTTTCTCAGATGTATCATATAATTTAAATAAATTTAAATATTCTTCTGTCCTGAAATATCCATCAATTCCATTCACTTTCCCTGTCTTCATCTTTAATCCGTTCGCTTTGAAACCTTTGAGTGTAGTTAGTAAATATTTGGGAGATTTTGTGCGAACTCGTCGATAATCGGTTAAAACAATCTTCTTTTTCCATCCTCCAAAAAATTATCGGTGTTGCCGAATAACGCATAATGAATTTATAAACCTTTTACCATGAAACGTTTTTCGCTGGGTTAAATTACTTCTTTCTCTTCAAAAGCCTATAACCTCTATCAGGATAGAAGTTCCCCTTTCATTATCAATGGCTCTTTTTTTTTGGCACATTGTGCAGCCACCTTCAGGATCTTTTCTTTTATCTTGATATGTTAAGCATTTTCTCAAAATTGATCGCGGATTTTGATCAACTTGAAGTTTTGATCTTCAGGCTCGATGAGTCCTTTCAATTTCAATTAACTGGGATCCTTCTTCCATTTCCAAGTTTCCGTAATCCATTTTTGAAAAAAAAAATATTGGATCTTCTTCTTCTACATCTTCTTTAAGTCCAACAATCTTAATATTGTTTCGTCTGCTATATTTTCGAAGCATATCCACTTTTTTCTTTCTGATGTCCAGAGAGAAATATTATCTTCCATTTTGTTCATTCTTTCAACAATGTCTTCCGTTGTCACTTCCAAGTCTGTAGTTCTCTGATCCATTTTGTCCTGTCTTTTTAAAATGTTGTCAAACATAATCTTCATATATTTCATATCATTTTATTGCTTTTAATACGTTTATTTTTTCTAATTTACGCATTATTTGCATCAAGGATTTTTGTATATTTCCATAAAAACTTTTACCTCCATCTTCGTCTGATCTATCCAGAGAATCTGAATCTACCGCAGATTTACGTTCACTTCCGGTTTCAATCGTACCTGGGATTTGTAGTTCAGTTGCTTGTGTTTGCGCATGCTCTTTCTTTCACGTTTGCGCAATTCTTGTTGGTCTTTTACTTTAGAAATGGTTGATATTGCCGCAGTTTCCTGTTCTGTATCGCCGGAGGTAAAATGTACTTGAGCACGCTGTTCTTTTGTAGCGGCGGGCCTTGATTTTGTTCCAACGTGCGTTGTCTTCAAGGCAGTAGCTTTCTTCGTCTTCTGTTTTTGAGACATAGTTTGAAACAATCCGGAGAAGTTTATAAGTAACTTTTAAAAAGAATTTACTAACTTTTCTTCACTTAAACATTAATTTACTGATTCATAACGGGAGAGCTGGATTCCCATGTCTCGTCCATACGTCATCATGTGACGTCCCCGATCCAGCTCGGCTTTGAGGGAAACTACTCCCACTGTGACCTGAGGGAAGTGCAGAGAGTCGTGAACAAATCTCAGCATATCCGGGGTATCAGCTTCACCTCCACGGACTCGCTCTGCACTTCCCGCTAAAGCAGACAGCCAGCCAGGATAATTCTCTTACACCCCATCACCTCCTATCGGTGGATGATGCGAAAGCACACTCTACCCCGCTGTTATCAGACATTTGAATAGTCCACTATTCCCATAAGATGTATTCTTGACCTCAAAGTTTAACTCGCCGTCGCCTTTGCCCCTTAAGGACTGCCTGAACTGCACTTTCAGCATTCTGTGACTGGTTTAACCTGTTCTACTCTCGTGATATGATCTGTGTCTCTGGCCTTCCACTGGTACTCTCCTGTCTGTGACGTATTTGTCGGGGTTGTAAGGAGGGAGGACAGTGGGAGAGACAGTGAGGAGGGGGCACAGAATAAAACTTAAACCTCTCTCTCACTTTTCTAACCTCACACTCTTCCTTCCTCTCCCTTGTTTCCCTTCCCTCCCCTTCTCTCACTCCATCTCCTCTCTCTATCCTCTCTCCCTTTATCCCCCTGTCACTCTCTCAAAATCGTTCCCCATTGTCTCCCATTGACCCTTGATCTTCACCCTTTCCTCTCACTGTCATCCCCTCCCGAACTATACCAGTTCTATCTACCACTGTCCCTAGGTTTGCCGCCCATCTGCGTTTCATGCCCGCCTCTCGTCCCTATCCACCTGTATATCCATTTATCCAATGCTGTCTCCCCTCGCTCTTTCATTGGGGTGGGGGTATCTTCTCCCAGAGAGCCGTGGGAGTGTGGAGTGGGCTGCCAGATGAAGTGGTAAATGCGGGCTCACAATTAACATTTAAAAAAAAAACTTGAACAGGTACATGGATGGTATGTGGAGAAAATCCCATTGTCCCATCGTCTCCCAACAGATCTATGACTGTTCCTAAATGTATCCCAATATTCCACACCCTTCTCTCAGCCAAGTGCAGGGCCCAGATTATTCCTGTTGCTTTTCTCTCTCCCCAAGGCTTCGTGTCTGTCTCCTGACATATCCCACTAAACTGCGCTCTCCCCATAGCATTGACTGATCGGCAGAAAAGAGAGAGTGGGACTAAAGGGATATGATTCTGGCTAGCAGCCCGTTACCAGTGGAGCTCCACGGGGCTCGCTGTTGGGACCGCAGATTTCTATGATGTTTGTCATTGACTTGGACCATGGGATTCATGGACTTGTGGCAAAATTTGAGGATGATACAACGATATGTGAAGGAACGGGTAGCGTTGAGGAAACAGAGAGCCTGTGTTTTTGCTAAGAGAAAACCTAGCAATTATAGGCCTGTGCGTTTCAAGTCAGTGGTGGCTAAATTAATGGAAAGTATTCTTAGAGAGGGGATATGTAATTATCTGGATAAACAGGGTCTGATTTGGAATAGTCAGCATGGATTTGTGCGTGGAAGGTCATGTTTGACAAATCTTATTGAAATTTTTTGCAGAGAATACGAGTACAGTTGACGAGGGTAAAGCAGTGGATTTTGTCTATATGGAATTCAGTAAGGTCTTTGCCAAGGTTCCGCACAGAGGGTTAGTCAGGAAGGTTTAATCGTTAGGTATTAACATTAAAGAACGTTTGTAGTAAAATGGATTCAACAGTGGCTAGATGGGAGATTGCAGAGAGTAGTCGTGGTTTGTCAGGTTGGAGGCCGGTGTCTAATGGTGTGCCTCAGGGATCTCTAATGGGTCCAATGTTGTTTGTCATATTCATTAATGATCTGGATGATGGGGTGGTAAGTGGGATTAGCAAGTATGCGATGTAGGTACCTACCTAAGGTACCAACCTAAGGTAGCTGGCTTTGTTGATAATGAGGTAGGTTTTCAAACTTTGCAGAGAGGTTTAGGACAGTTAGAAGAGTGGGCTGAGCGAAGGCAGATGGAGTTTAATGCTGATAAATGTGCGGTGCTACATTTTGGTAGGAATAATCCAAATAGGACATGTATCATATATGGTAGGGCATTGAGGATTGCAGTAGAATAGAGTGATCTAGGATTATTGGTGCATAGTTCCCTGAAGGCGGAATCTCATGTGGATAGGGTAGCGAAGAAAGCTTTTGGTATGCTGGCCTTTATAAATCAGAGCGTTGAGTATAGGAAATGTGATGTAACGTTAAAATTGCATAATGCATTGGTCTGGCCGAATTATAGGAAAATTATCAACAAAATAGAGACAGTACCGTTCATATTTGCTAGAATGTTACGCGGGCTTCAGCCCCTAAATTACAGGGAAAGGCTGAACAAGTTAGATCTTTATTCTTTGGAGAGTAGAAGGTTGAGGGCGGACTTGATAGAGCTATTTAATATAATGAGGGGTATTGATAACATTGACGTGGATAGGCTATTTCCTTTGAGAGTAGGGGAGATTCAAACCCGAAGACATGATTTGAGAGTTAGAGGGCAAAATTTTAAGGGTAAAACGACGGGGAATTTCCTTCCTCAGAGAGTGGTAGCTGTGTGGAATCAGCTTTTTGTAGAAGTGGTAGAGGCAGTTTCGGTATTGTCATTTAAAGAAAAATTCGATAGGTGTATGGACAAGAAAGGAATGGAGGGCTATGGGCTGAGAGCGGTCCAGTGGGACTAGGTGAGTGTAAGCGTCAACACGGACTAGAAAGGCCGAGATGGTCTGTTTCTGTGCTGTAATTGTTGTATGGTTAAATGGTTATTCCTCGATCGTCGCCAGTATAACGAGCCGGTTCTGAAAATTCAGCGCAAAACGTGGCTAAAATGATAGGGTATAAGCGCACATAATATGTATAAAATATGAAGATAGCAAGCATATGTAGGAAATCAGTAAGTACATTCTCGCTTTATGCACACACACACACACACACACACACACACACACACACACACACACACACACACACACACACACAAACCCACACTCACACACATACACACACACACACACACTCACACAGACCCACCCACACACACACACACACACACACACGCACACACAGACACACAGACACACACACACACACACACCCACACACACCCACACACACACACACGCACACACACACACACAGTCACACACACACACACACACACACACACACACACACATACACACACACACACACACTCACACACACACACACACACACACACACACACACACACAGACACACACACACACACACACACACACACACACACACACACACACACACACACACACACATCTCTGCAGCTTGAGGTCCCCTGGGCACTTTCAATGCCACGGTAATCTACAACTGTTCACAACTGAGTTTGTATTGTTACGTATTCAGTCAACAATAAATATATGAGTTCGGCAAGGGTTTATATAACAAATAACTCGTTTATTAAACACTGAAAACAATCGCCCCAAAAGTAAACAAACAGGAACGTGACCGGAAATCAGCTGCTATGCGGCAGCTGAAACGGTTCTTAACGCAATGAAGCTCACAGTCCTTAAAGCGATGTTGCAAGAACAGTTCTTTAAAGTAGTATTACCAGAAGTTCAAAAATGTTCATAGTCCATTTAAAAGAGAGACATTTAAGACTATTTATATGCTCTTTCACGTCTTCTTGCTTCGATCCTCGACGTCGAACTTCTCCCACGAAGAATTTACGAAACGAAACGAAACGGAACAGCGTAAAGGCACTGACCTTTCCTTAATCACACTGCCCGCAATCGTTTCTGCTATCCCGCAGAGATTAACACGAGAACAGTCAACAAATTCGTTCCCAATAAGGATTAAACAAGGTCGAACCCGTTTCACTCTCGAAAACCGATTCTTCTCGATCTTTAACTCCCGAGCTCCGATCGTCACTCTCCACTGATTCTCAACTAGCAGCATTGTAAAGAAACTGCTGGCAATAACGTTTTAAACTTTCGGCATTAGATAAAAACTTCATACTTCAACTAAACTGCGTCATCACATTAAATCACGCAGTGGCATGAAGTCAACATGGCAAATGCCGCCACGAACTGCCCTCCCCCCAATCACAGGGTGGGCTCTTCCTTTTATAGCCTGTAAAAAAAAACCTGTCACATGATCTCTACTGGTGGGAAAATAACATCTCTCCACCATCACAAGACCATTACCGCAAGTCCAGTATAGCTTCAACCCCAGTCACGTGACAAGGTTACCACTGTCATGTGTCACGAGTACGTAACAGTATTCTGCCCAGTGGACACCTGGGGGCAGCACAGACTCCTGCCCGGAGGCCGCGCCACACCTCCTCCACATTGCTCCGGTCCTTCATTTCCTCTCCCATAAGTACACCTGAACTGGATTGGAACTAATATTCCAGGGGTTAATTTTTTCATTAAAATGGGAGACTGGTGATATAAACTAGAGTTGCAGGGACATGTGAACAAGAACGCCATTACAGATAGGTGAGTGTTTGTTGGGACAGATGTTGTGAGGACTTCTGAAAAAGCCATGAAGGAAAATCTCAAGCCTGTCGGTACTCATGTTCTGAGCTGCGGACGTTTCAATGCAGGAAGTATTGTTTGAAGGGCCGATGCGCTCAGGTCAAGGGTCAACGCCTCTAAGCCTGACACGGCAGATATTAGTGAGTCTAGATTGCAGGCGGGACAGTACCGTTTGCATAAGCTATGAACGAAACACACAATGGGGCTCCGAAAGTGTGTCGGTGTCACTGCCACAACCCATATCTGACATGAACACGCCCCTCATCGTGACACTGACACAGACAGGCTCTGCACCAAGGCAGGATCTCACCACTCAACGATACCCACACAGAGTCAGGCCCTGCACTGTAACTCGAATACAGTCCTCCCCGTATGCATAACACCGTCCATGTCCGAAACCACTCCCGGACTCCGTCACCCTACTCCTACACTATTCCCAGTCACCGTCACTCAGACTGCAGTGCACCGCTCCCGTTTCCGTCACCCATCCCTCGCCTACAAGCAGCCCCGTCTCCTTGACAAACATCCTCTCCTGCACACTTCGCCATCTCCATCATCCCATTACGGACGCATACGCCCCTCCCCGTCTCCATGATACACTCATCCCGCTAAACGCTCCCCATCTACGTCGTACCTCCGCTGTCCTCCCACTCGATGTCCGAGAGACGGTCCAGCTGCAGTAGGGAGCTACAATTGCAAAAGTAAATGCAGATTAATCTGCGGGAAGTCGGCACATTTATACCCGGATATTACTGAAGAGATCCGAGGTCTCTGTCAACAGCCTGTCGGGTCGAGTTCATTCAAGTGACTTCGCGCCACTTTTCCGCAATTAAACTGCACCACTCTCACTCCCCCATCTTTTCTTACACTCCCACCCTCTCCGCCCCTCCTTCCTACCCCATTATCCTCCTCTACTCGCATCCGCATACTCCTCCACTGCTCTTCCTCTCCCCAACTAGTCAACTATTCTACCTTCCCGGACCCGAACTCCCCCGATCCCCCATTGAGTCCCCCTTTCTACTCCTCTTCTCTTTCTCCCCTTCTCACCAACTCATTCCCTTTCCACCCCTCCTGTCCCTCTGGGACCCCATTCTCTGCCTTTGCTCACTCCGATCTCTCCTCACACTCTCACCTCAATTCTGTGCACTCTGGCTCACAACTCCCCAACCCAGGGGAAAGAAGTGTGTACATTCGCCCTATCTGTGTCTCTCCTGGCTTCATTCCCACGCTCCAAGGAACAAAGTCCCATCCTTCTTGCCGTCTCTCCATAACTCAGACCCTCGAGACCCGGCAACATCCTCGTAAATCTCCCTCTGCACTGTTTCCAGATCAGTGGCATCTTTCCTTCAGCAGGGCGACCAGAACTGAAAACCGGATTCCAAGTGCGGACTCACCGATACCTTGTACAACTTCACCGTGACCTCAGCACGGCCGAAGATGCAAGATTACCGTAAATAGCGAAACATAATAAGTACTAGTTCAAAGGTGAACACCGCGGGTGCGTTAAACGTCTAGGGAGTGTTCTTAAACTGATGGCGAAGAGGCAGCAACTGCTTGTAAATTGTTGAGTTTACAGTCTCCTGTATCCCATCCTCCATGGTACCGATGAGCACAGGGCACTTACCGGCTGGAGAGATTCCTCGCTGATGGATGCGGTCTTCCCGAGGCATTCCTTCTTGAACATGTCCTCGATGGAGGGGAGGTTTGTGCCCCTGATGGGGTTGGCTGAGCCTAGAACCCTCTGCAGCCTCTGGCGACCCTCTGCGTTGCAGCCTCCACATCAGGCGGCGATGCGACAAGTCAGAACGCTCTCCACAGTACATCCGGAGAAATTCGCGAGTCTTCAATGAGAGACTACATCCCGTAATACACCTAACCTTGCAATCTCTTCTGTACCGAGAGAGAGATGGATGGTGGAGAAGGCAAGGGCCGGGTGGAATCTAGAATGCACTCCGGCTCAGACTCTAAGTAAACAATACCACAGTGATGAAATCCAAAGATAAAGTCACAAACAGCAGTACAAGAAATGGATACCGTACGGTTGAGCACTGAGTGCTCGGAGCGAGGCCGTTACCGACAGACATTCCATGAAGGAACACTGGCGGACAATAATTGGCAGTCTGAGTCTTAAATGGAAAGTGACAGCAAACAACTCTTCGAGGGAGTGCGAAAAACTTGATATCTGATGCTGTTGTGACAGGAACATGTCGCGTTTTTCGTGTTACATGAATTTGTCGTGCCCAGAGTAGACCCTCTGAGACGCTGATACCCACTATCCCAGGAACTTCAAAGACGATCATACGACAGAGTGGTAGAATTAAGCTATTTGCTCGATCGTGTCGGCCCACCATTTGATCATGGCTGATCCATCCTTATTCCCAATGTTCAGCCTTCGCTCCGTATCTCCTCATGCTCTTCATAGTCAGGAATCTATCACTCTTTTATATGCCCCGTAGTTTCCCGTCCAAGGCCACCTGTAACAAGGAATTCCACATATTATCTCTTCTCTGGCAAATAAATCCTCCAAATCTCTGTGGCGAATTCACATCCCTCTATCCTGTGCCCGACAAAGGTATGTTTGGAGAAAGAAAAGTGCAGAATTTCCTGAAAAGAACACCTGTCCAACTGTTAAACACGGGGTGGAACGATCATGCTTGTTTTGCAGCCAGTGGCAAAGGGACGAATTTCACTGGTAGACGAAAGAATGCATTCAATTAAATTCCAGCAAATTCTGGAAGCAAACATCACACCGTCTGGAAAAACGCTGAAGATGAAAAGGGGACGGCTTCTACAACAGGATAATCATCTGAAACACATCCTAAACTCAAACTCCACAACGGACAACTTCAAGAGGCGCAAGCTGAATGTTTTGCCATGGCCCTCACTGTCCCAGACCTAAACATTATCGACAATCTGTGGATAGAGCTCAAAAGAGCAGTGCATGCAGGACGGGCAAAGAATCTCGCAGAACAAGAAGTCCTTTGCAACGAAGAATGGGTGAAAATTCCCCCAAACAAGAATTGAAAGACTCTTAGCTGGATACAGAAAGCATTTAAAAGATGTGACACTTGCCAAAGTAGGCGTTACTAAGTACTGACCGTTCAGGGTACCCAAACATTTGCTTCGGGCGCTAATACTTTTTTGTTATTTTGAAACTGTAAAAGATGGAAAATAAAAAAAGGCAATCTTGCTTAAAATGTTAAAGAACTGTGTCATCTCTAACATTATGCCTTTTGGAATTCAGGTCCTTTTTTACTCGCTTAGCTATTCAAAGTAACAAAAACTGTGACCAGGGGTGCCCAAACCTGTGCATATCACTGTCAGGGCAAACTGTTAGTAGGTTTGTATTCAGTTTATTTATCGTTCATAATTGCACAGTTAGAACAGTAGGCATGCCTGGCAGGAGAGTTGAATGCTCATCTTGCAGGATCTGTGACGACAGGGAGACCTCCAGTGTCTCTGACAACCTCGCCTCTGATAATTGCCTCCGGATGCAGATTCTAACACACGGATTTATGGAGTTGGAACTGATACTGGATGAACTCAGGATCATTCGAGAAGTTGGGGGAATAGTCGGGAGATATATTGGGAGGATGTTAGACCCTATATGCAGATAAAAGGAAACTGGCAGACAGTCAGCATGTTGAATGGGGTTAACCAGCTAGACCCACTGTAGAGTAGCCCTGTGCCCAACTGGCTTGATAACAGGTCTACCACATCCTATACGTCACTTCCTAAGGGTGGGGGAGATGCGTGGAAATGACCGAGAAGAGCAAAGTGTCAGAGTTCCGGTCTCTGGCACCGAGATTGTCTCTCTGGTTAAGAAGGGAAGGCGAGATGAAACAAGCGGTGGTTATCGATGATTCCTGGTTTGGGGAACATAAAACTGGCTTTCTGTGCAGGATAGAGATTCCTGCCTCCCGCGAGCTCTCGGAATGGGTCATCTGCGATGTCAAATGGGAGGGTGAGAGGCCGAGTTCTGCACGGGCTGGTGTCGCCAGAAATAGGAGGGTAATAGAGATCAACACGTGGCTCAGGTGTTGGGGTGGGAATGAGGGCTTCAGATAGTTGGATCACTGGGGCTTCTAAGGAAGGTGAGGTAAGAGAGCGTTTCAATCCAATCCGAGTTTAATTGTCATTCAACCATACATCAGTAAAAATGCATCAGGTAAAATAGAAAGCACACGGTGAATATCAGTACTTATACGATCACACAAATTAGACTGTATATACATTCACATATATACACACATTTATGCAAATCTGCAGTCGACCATAACAGAGCTTGTCTTCTGCAGAGCGAACACTGGGGGGCAGCACAGACGGCTGCCTGGAGGCCGCAAAACACCGCTCCGCGTTGCGCCGCTCCTTCATGTTCTCCGCCAGCGAGCAACTCTCTCAGCTTACAACTGAACCGAAGTAGAAGTAATATCCCAGCGTGAGTTTCGCCATTAGAAAGGGGGAGTGGTGGGTTTAAACTTCAGTCCGGTTCTGAAACAAGATTCTGATAACAGATAGTGAAGTGGTTGTTGTGAAAGATGTTGTTCAGACCTCAGACAAAGTCAGGAAGGAAAAGGTTGATCCTGCTGGGACTCATGTTCTGAGATGCGTCCATCTCCATGCAGGAAATATTGTACAAAAGAAAGATGAGCTATGGGCTGGGCCCAACGCCTGGAAGTATAATATTATAGCAATTAGTGAGAGTTGGTTGCAGGAATGGCAGGACGGTTAGTTCATCATTCCCGGTATGCTCTGTTTTAGACGTACCAATACGGGGATAATTCAAGGGCGACGGTTATATTGAACTAGTCGTTGAATATATCACGGCGATGGTCAGTTAGGACAGAAAGGAGAACTCGTCCACGTGAGGACTTAAGGGAGGAGCTGAGGAATGAAAAGGAATTAACTCATTCATGGGGCAACAGTCCTGGGAGTTTAGAGGAACAGACCTGTAAGAGGTCGTAGACTGTTGCAAGAAGCATTTCGCTGTGATCTTGGGTGATTTTAGCAGGTATTGACTGTGAGTCTCATACTGTGAAAGGACCAGTGGAATAGTTTGTCAAGCGTTTGGAAGAAAGTTGTCCGAGTCAGTACGTATAAAGTCCCATCGAGGGAGTGCAATACTTGATCTCCTACAGTGGAATGGGAAAAGGCAAAGGACAGAAGATTATGTAGAGGACCACATTGCATCTAGTGATGTTGATGCCATTATTTAAAAGGTCATTATGGAAATGGATCGGTGTGACGTTGAGTTTAGTTTCCGAATTTGAGGAAGACCAGCTTTATTGGGGTCAGGGGTGATCTGCCAAGTGTGGATCCGGCCAGGCTGTTTTCCGCTGTTCATCGCAAGTTGGACCGGAAGCGCTGTTCAGCCTCAGTGTGGATTGGAAAGGACCAGACCGTGAATAAATGGAGGCGTTGAAGGAGAGAGCGAGTTCAGTGAACACGATTGGGGTGCGAGAATCTGACCAAAAATAGATCGGAGTTGGGACCATTTCTGGTCGCCCCGTTACAGGAAGAGTAAAGAGGAGTAGGTGATTTCTGTCTTGAGGCAAATCAGAGCAGATAAATCTCCAGAACCTGACAGGGAATTCCTTCGGACCTTGAGGGAGACTAGTGTTGAAATTGCAGGGGCCCTGGCAGAAATATTTGAAATGTCAATATCCAAGGGTCAGGTGCCGGAGGATTGGAGGATAGCTCATGTAGTACCATTGTTTAAAAAAGGGTCAAAAAGTAAACCAGGAAATTGTAGGCTGGTAAGTTTGACATCAGTAGTCGGTGAATTATTGGAAGCAATACTAAGAGGTAGGATCTACAAGTATTTGAATAGACAGGTGCATATTAGAAACAGTCAGCAAGGCTTTGTGCGCGGTAGGTCATGCTTAACCAATCTATTAGTGTTTTTCGAGGAAGTTACCAGGAAAGTGGATGAAGGGAAGGCAGTGGATGTTGTATCCATGAACTTCAGTAAGGTCGTTGACAAGATCCCGCATGGGAGGATAGTTAGGAAGATTCAATCGCTAGGTATACAGGGAGAGGTAGTAAATTAGATTAGATATTGACTCAATGGAAGAAGCCAGAGAGTGATAGTGGAGGATTGCTACTCTGAGTGGAGGCCTGTGACTAGTGGTGTGCCACAAGGATCAGTGTTCGGTCCATTGTTATTTGTCATCTATATCAATAATCTGGATGAAAATGTGGCAAGTTGGATCAGGAAATTTGCTTATGATACAAAGATTGGATGTATAGAGGAAAGTGAAGAAAGTTTTCCAAACTTGCAGAGGGATTGAAGCCAGTTAGGAGAGAGGGCTGAAAGATGGCAGCTGGAGTTTAATGCTGATAAGTGTGTGGTGTTACATTTTGGTGGGACTAATCAAAATAGGACATACATGCTAAATTGGAGGGCATTGAGGAATGCGGGTGAACAGAGTGATCTGGGAATAATGGTGCATAGTTCCCTGAAGTTGGAATCTCATGTGGATCGGGTGGTGAAGAATACTTTTGGTATGCTGGCCTTTATAAATCAGAGCATTGAGTATAGGGGTTGGGATGTAATGTTAAAATTGTACAAGGCCTTGGGTGAGGTTACATTTGGAGTATTGTGTACAGTTCTGTTCACCGAATTATAAGAAATATGTAAAGAAAATAGAGAGAGGACACAGGACATTTACTAGAATGTTTCCTGAGTTTCAGCACCTAAGTCACAGAGAAAGGCTGAACAAGTTACGTCTTTATTCTTTGGAGCGTAGAAGGTTGAGGGGGAACTTGATAGAGGCATTTAAAATTAAGAGGGGGATAGATAGAGTTGATGCGGATAGGCTTTTTTCCATTGAGAGTAGGGGAGATTCAAACAAGGGGACATGAGTTAAGTTAGAAGTCAAAAGTGTAGGGACAACAAGAGGGGAAATTTCTATACTGAGAGAGTGATAGCTGTGTGGAACGAGCTTCCAGTGAAAATGGTATAGGCAGGTTCGATATTGTCATTTAAAGAAATGACAATTCTGGACAGGAAAGAAATGGAGGGTTATGGGCTGAGTGCAGGTCGCTGGGACTAGGTTAGAGTAAGCGTTCAGCACGGACTAGAAGGGCTGAGATGGCCTGTTCCCGTGCTGTAATTGTTATATGGTTTTATGGTTATATCTCTCTAGTTGCAAAACGGATTAGAGCGTTAGGAGTTTTAGGAGATGTCTGTCATTGAAGAGTCGCAAATTTCCCCGGATGTACTGTGGAGGGCGTTCTGACTTGTCGCATCGCCGCCTGGTGTGGAGGCTGCAACGCAGAGGGTCGCCAGAGGCTGCAGAGGGTTCTAGGCTCAGCCAACCCCATCACGAGCACAAACCTCCCCTCCATCGAGGACATGTTCAAGAGGGAATGCCTCGGGAAGACCGCATCCATCAGAGAGGACCCCCTCCCGCCGGGAAATACCCTGTGCTCATCGGTACTATCGGGGAGGGGGTACAGGCGCCTGTAAACTCAACAATTTACAATCAGTTGCTTCCCCTCCGCCATCAGATTGCGAACGCTCCCTGAACACTTAAACACACCTTCGGTATTCTCCTTTTTGCAGTATTTATTAACTTCCCCTATTTACGTTAATTTTACATCTTTGCACCGCACTGAAGTCACGTTGTAGTTGCAGGAAGGGTCGCGCTTGGAGGGCGGTGTTCAGTTCTGGTCGCCCTCCTTAGGAAAGATGCCACTGAGATGGAAGGAGTGCGGGGGGAGATTTACGAGGATGTTGCCGGGACTCGAGGGTCTGAGTTATGGAGACAATACAAGAAGGATGGGACTTTGTTCCTTGGAGCGTGGGTAGGAAGCCAGGGGAGGCAAATATAGGGTGAATACACTGCCTTTTCTCCTCTTGGTTGGGGCATCGAGAGCTAGTATGCACAGTATTGACGTGAGAGTGGGTGGAGAGAACGGAGAGAGGAGAGGCAGGGACTGGGGTACGAGACAGAGATAGATGGGGAGAAGCGGAATGAGTTTGTGAGAAGAAGGGCAGAGTGAGAAGAGGAGTGAGTAGGAAGGAGTAAATGGAGGGAGTGGGGTAGTTCGTGGCAGGAAGGGGAGAAGAGTGGTCTAAGTGGAGAGAGGGTCAGTAGGGGGGAGAATGGGGATGCAAGTAGTGGAGGAGACTGGGGTAGAAAGCAGGGGAAGATAGGGTGGGAGGGGATAAAAGAATGTGGGAGTGAAGGTGAGGTAGATTGGATGGGGAGAAGTGGGGTGAAGTCACTTGATTGAAGTCGGCCCGAGAGGCAGTTGACAGAGACCTTGGACCTCTTCAGCAATATCCGGGTACAAATATCCCATCTTCTCGCAGATGAATCTGTAATTACCTTTGCAACTGTAACGGTAACTCGATCCGCACTTATTGCAGCTGGGCGTTTCATAGTTTAACTCGTACAGAAGATCAGAGGTCACATTCCTGTCAAAGAGGGTGAGACAATTTCAACAGAGACAAAACAGATCCAGCAGACAACCGGAGACGGTCACCAAACTAATCCCACTAATCTGCGCCTCTCTCCACAGCCCCTTGTCAGACTCTAAACTTATCCTAAGATACCGCGCTCTCCCCTCAGCCCCGGATCCATCGCCGTACGAATCCCACTACACCGCTCTCCCCTACATTCACGAATCAGCTCCCAAATTAATCCCACTGCACCACCCTCCCCCGGCAAACTTGAGTCTGTCAACAAACTAATCCAACTGTCTCACTCTCCCCACAACCCTGTCTTTCTCCAAACTTATCTCACTGACTCCCTCTCTCCCCGCAGACCTGTCAGAACTCAAACTAATCCCACTGCCTGACTCTATCCCCACGACCTCGTTTCAGTCTCCAAACTAATCCCACTGTCTCACTTCCACCTCACAGAGCTGCAACAGTCCAACCCTCACCTGTCTGCGCATTTTCCAATCCAGTATGTTACGTGTCGTTGGACAGCGTTGGAAACAAGCTTCTGTGAAATTAAATCCCTTCAGTTAATGTTTGCAACCAGACTCTAACAATGCATATCCATGTGAAGGGACGGTACAGAGAGGGAATCACACAGTGTCTGAGCTCGGGACTATGGTGTGAGTTTCACACTTTGTATGAACACCGGGAGGGTGTGATGGGACGGTGTGGAGGGAGATTCACTCTGTGCCTGACCCCGGGAGTGTATGATGGGACGGTGTGGAGGGAGATTCACTCTGTGTCTCACATCTGGTGTATGTGGTGGTATTGTGTGTAGGGAGATTCAGTGTCTGTCTCACGCCGCTACCTCTAGATTATTGATGTCTCTTCTCGCGGTAAATCATACCTTTTCCTTGTTTGAATTTATTTCGAGGAGCCTTGAATCAAGTTCCGAACAATGTTGCCTCGCTCCATCATAAGATGTTCCAAACGTGGATATGAAATAACAACGGTCTTCAGTTTTGATCCATTCCTGGGGACACGTTGACTCTGCAACTCAGGAACAACAAACCGTGAATCTTCACCATAAATCCCGTTGCATCAGCTGGGATCAGAAAAAGTTAAACCCCCTCCACACTACCCAATCACATTCACACGGGGGCAGACGGAGAGTTAAGCTGCCTCCACAGCGTCCCCTCATACACTCCTGCGGTCAGAAAATGAATAAATCTCCCTTCACACCCTCCTTTCACACACTCCCGGAGTCGATGTGAAACTCCATCCACACCTTCCTATCACACTCTGCTGGGATAGAACGCAGACCGAAACTCACTCCACACAGTCACGTCACATATTCTAGTTGTCCTTCGGTATCATCTCTGCCCACAGTCAGAGTCAGACGCAAAGTGTGGTAATTCAGGATCCGACCTGACGCATCACGCACTCTCGAGATCAGACAGTAAGGGACGCTGTTTCCACATTGTCCATTCAAACTTTCAGGGTCAGACACAGGATGAAGCTACCTTGAATTGTCCAACTTCCGGCAATTACCTCCCCCTCCCTTCCCTTATCCCATGTTCACTATGCCTCCTCCTCCATTTACCTGTCAGCTCATTCCTGCCTAGGCCTTGCGGTGAGAGATCAGTCTGTGTCTGCCCACGGGAGTGTGTGATGGGACGGTGTGGAGGGAGATTCACTCTGTGTCTGACCCCGGGAGTGTGTGATTGGCCAGTGTGGAGGGAGATTTACTCTGTGTCTGACCCCGGGAGTGTGTGATGGGACGGTGTGGAGGGTGATTCACTCTGTGTCTGACCCCGGGAGTGTGTGATGGGACGGTGTGGATGGAGCTTCACTCTGTGTCTGACCCCGGGAATGTGTGATGGGAGATGCACAGAGTGAGACTATCTCTTTACCGACTTATCGCGCTACCCTGTGTTCTCACCGAATGCAAGGTTTGTCCCACACGGTCCCATCACACATTTCCGGGTTTAATACAATTTGAATCTCCCTCCTTAAGTCCCATGATACACTTTCTGGCGAGCCACAGAGTGAGACTATCTCTGCACCGACTCATCGCGATACCCTGTGTTTTCACAGAAAGCATGGTTTGTCCCACAAGCTCCCATGGCACAGCCCCGGGGTCAGACTCCCTCCACAACATCCGATCACACAATCGGGTGACAAATAGAATGATCGTCCCGTCGCACAGTCCCGGATTCTCAGTGAAACGCTCTGCCCACGGTGTCATAAAATACTTTAGGGGCAGAGATGGGGTGAATCTCTCTGGGCACTGTCCCATCACACAATCCCGCTGTCAGACGCAGAGTGAAGGTCGATCCATATCCATATCCCGGAGTGAGACATCGAGTGAAGCTGTAATGTTACGTCTCACAACCCCGTGGTCATACCCAGAATGAATCCACCTCGTCAACGTCCCATCACAATTTCCTGGATACATTGATAGAGTGAAACTTCGTCCACGCATTCCAATCACACACTCACCCGGTCAAGCACAGAGAGAATCAACCACCAAACCATCTCTTCACACTCTCCCGATGTCAATCACAGAGTGACGCTTCCTCCCTCCATGCCTGCCCTGTGATGAGGAGCGGGTGAAAGAGGGGGATGATGCCTCACCTCTTCTTCTGGTCAAAAATTTACAGAACTGGTGACGGAGATCGTTGTGCATTTGTTTAAGAACGGACAGATTAGAGTTGAGCGCAGAAAGCCTGGATTGAAGGGTTGAGTTTAACTCATGGTAGTTTCGCTGGCAGGTGTCCTTAGAGTGACGAATCTGTGATACTGAGAGAGATGGTGAAGGATGTTTAGCGTTTACAGAGACACGTGAGTCAGCTCCACGCTACCGAACGGGTCACAGTAAGTGTTGTGTCAGTGTCACGGTGAAGAGTGTCACAGTGAAGGATAATCTGGCGGAACAGTACGAGGCGTCGGCGCCACCGTGAGGGGCGTGTATGTGTCACGCTGCAGGGTATATCAATGCCCTGTTGAAGATTTTCTTGAAGTTTCAATGAGGGGCTGCGTCAGTATCGTGCGCGGCAGGTCAATGTTCCTGTGAGGGATGTGTCGGTGTCACCTTTATAGGTGTTTCTATGCCCCGGCGAGAGTCGTGCCAGATCAAAATGAAGTGTATCTCGACGTCAAGGAGAGGGAAATGTCATAGTGAGGGGTTGTTGGGATCACGGTGGGTGGAGAATCTGTGACATGGTGTGCTGTTCTCACGTATGTATGTGTTTCACTTTGAGAGACATGTCATGGCCACGGTGTGTGTGAGAGTGTAACGCTGAGCTGTGTGACGATGTCACGGAGAGTACTATGTCGGTGTCATTGTGAGTTTAGGGGTCCGTATCACGTTCAGGGGTTTTCCTGTGTCCTTGTGAGGTGCGGGTAATTTCCTCAGTGAGCGGTGCATCGGCGTAATGTGGAGGGGCGATACTGTCCCGGTAAGGTGTGTTACAGTCACGTGTGATTCTTTGTCACAGTGCGGTGCATAGAGGATCACTTTGAGGAGCGTGAAGGTGTCACGGTGTAAGGTACTTCAGTGTCACGGTGATGAGCGTGTCGGTGTCACTGAGAGGGGTTTTTCGGTTTTGCTTTGAGGAATTTATCGGTGAGACGGTCAGGGGCATGTCGATGTTACCACGAGGGGTGTGTTGCGGTCAGTGTAACTGCCATGTGTGATTCACGGCGATGGTCGTGTCAGTGTTGTGGTTAACAGTGTATCTAGGTCTCTTAGAAAATAGAACGTAGAGCATAGAATAGTACAGCACAATACAGGCCCTTCTGCCCAGAATGTTGAGCCGACCCTCGAACCCTGCCTCCCATATAATCCCCCACCTCGTTGAAGGTCGTGACGGTGCTGCGGTGAAAGGATTATTGATGTTCTAGTGAATAGCGTGTCGGTGTCAGGACGACTCTTGATTGTGTTCCGGTAAAGGCCGAGTTTCTATCACGGTCAGGGGTGTGTCCGTGTTGTGGTAAGCGTCGTGTCGGTGTCACTGTGGTGTTTTACAATCACAATTCATTCCACTCTCTTAATTTGTGGTCTGACTCCACCCGGAGCCCGTTCCACTCACCATGGATGGAGAGCCCGGCCACTATCACGATGAGGGCGGACGGAACTAGGCAGAGAAGGCAGATCTGACGGTATGGTCTATTTCCAATCTTCACTTTTGATTCCCGGTCATGCGCAGCTGTGGGAAGACCACAAGACCATGAGATCATAAGATATAGTAGCAGTAGGAGGCCATTCGGGCAATCGCGTCTACCCTGATATCCAATCATAGGCCTATCCAATTGTTCCAGTCACACCCACTCCACTGTCTTCTCCCCATACCCTTTGCTGTCCGGGCAAATCAAGCGCCTATCTCTCTCTGCGTTAAATGCTCCCAATGACTTGGCTTTCACAGCCGCTCGTGGCAACGAATTCCACATATTTAACAGCCACTGATGGAAGTAATTTCTCCACAGCTCAGTTCCAAAAGGACGTCCTTCAATCCGGAAATCGAGCCCTCTTGTCCTAGAATCGCTTTCCATGGGACATAACATTTCCATATCTAATCCCTTCAGGCCTTTCAACATTCTGAATGTTTCTATAACGATTTCCCTCTCATTCTCCTGATCTCCAGGGAATACAGCGTAGGAGCTGCCAAATGTTCCTCCTACAGGAAACCTCTCATCCCTGGAATTATTCTCGTGAATCTTCCCTGAACCCTCTCCAATGTCAGTATATCCTGTCTAAAATAAGGAGCCTAAAGCTGCACACAATGCTCTCAGTGTGGTCTCACGAGTGTCTTTTGGAGCCTCAACATCACATCCCTGCTCTTATATTCTATACATCTAAAAATGAATGTCAACATTTCATTCGCTTTCTTCACCACCAACTCAACATGAAGGTTAAGCTTTAGGGTGCCTTGGACAAGCACTCCCAAGTCCGTTTGCAGCTCTGCATTTTTAATTCTCTCACCATCTAAATAATAGTCTGTACAAACAAGCTGATTGAACTCAGCAGATCCGGCAGCATTCGTTGAAACGAGAAGTCAACGTTTCGGGCCGAGAACCATCGGCAGAACTGAAGGGGGCAGGGGCGCTATGTGGGGGGAGGGTGGAAGGTGAAAAACCAATCAGAGGAAAGATCAAGGGGTGCGGGAGGGGATAGGCCGGACAAATGAAGAAGGAATGTAAGGGGAAAGCACTATGGGTAGTAAAGTCAGAATCACGAGAGAGTCAGCTGGGAGAGGAGGCAGAGTGAAAGTGGGATGGGGAAGGGAGAGGGAGGGAATTACCAGAAGTTGGAGAATTCGATGTTCATACCAAGGGGCTGGAGACTACCCAGACGGTAATTGAGGTGTTGCTCCTCAAACCTGAGTTTGGCCTCATCATGGCAGTAGAGGAGGCCATGTATGGACATATCCGAATGGGAGTGTGAAGCAGGGGATGTGAGCGTGCATTCCATCAGGTCCATGAGATTTAATCCCGTAGTCCAAATCACTGACATCATTCAGCGTCTCCCCGATTTGGATTCCCTTTCACCCACCAACTGCGGTTTCTCCTTCCACCACGATCACCCCTCCCTCTCCCAGCCTCAGTTACTTTCAGCCGTAACTGCTGAGAGTCCAGATTCCTTGACTCGGCAAAGGCAGAGGAGTGTCTGACTAATTCCACAGGTGTTTTCCTCTCTCGTACGCGATTGACTAAATTGGAGTCGTGGGTGTTGTCTTCGTGAACTTCATTTGGGTGTTTGACCGGGTCCCTCAGGGGAGGCTTATCCAGAGGATTATGATTCGGGATCCACGGGGAATTGACCGTCTGGATTGAGAGTTTATTATTTTTCACGGTGAGGTGGGAGTCCCTGGGTGTTTGACCGGGTCCATCAGGGGAGGCTTATCCAGAGGATTATGATTCGGGATCCACGGGAAAGTGACCGTCTGGATTCAGAGTTTGTTATTATTCACGGTGAGGTGGGTGTCCCTGGGTGTTTGACCGGGTCCCTCAGGGGAGGCTTATCCAGAGGATTATGATTCGGGATCCACGGGAAAGTGACCGTCTGGATTGAGAGTTTGTTATTATTCACGGTGAGGTGGGTGTCCCTGGGTGTTTGACCGGGTCCCTCAGGGGAGGCTTATCCAGAGGATTATGATACCGGGGATCCACGGGGAATTGACCGTCTGGATTGAGAGTTTATTATTTTTCACGGTGAGGTGGGAGTCCCTGGGTGTTTGACCGGGTCCATCAGGGGAGGCTTATCCAGAGGATTATGATTCGGGATCCACGGGAAAGTGACCGTCTGGATTCAGAGTTTGTTATTATTCACGGTGAGGTGGGTGTCCCTGGGTGTTTGACCGGGTCCCTCAGGGGAGGCTTATCCAGAGGATTATGATTCGGGATCCACGGGAAAGTGACCGTCTGGATTGAGAGTTTGTTATTATTCACGGTGAGGTGGGTGTCCCTGGGTGTTTGACCGGGTCCCTCAGGGGAGGCTTATCCAGAGGATTATGATACCGGGGTTCCACGGGAAAGTGATCGTCTGGATTCAGAGTTTATTATTATTCACGGTGAGGTGGGAGTCCCTGGGTGTTTGACCGGGTCCCTCAGGGGAGGCTTATCCAGAGGATTATGATTCGGGATCCACGGGGAATTGACCGTCTGGATTGAGAGTTTATTATTATTCACGGTGGGGTGGGAGTCCCTGCGTGTTTGACCGGGTCCCTCAGGGGAGGCTTATCCAGAGGATTCTCCTACAGGGGATCCACGGGAAAGTGACCGTCTGGATTCAGAGTTTATTGTTTTTTACTGTTGTATTATTGTTTTCCAGCTTTGTTCTTTTTCCTCACATCGGATAGATGACGGGCTGAACTCAGCCATTTCTCCAACCAGATCTGTGACTCATCACTCTCGCATTGAAATTTATTTTGCCAGTTTTCAACATGATCCACAAGATCACCCATCTTCGCATCACAGGCAATTCAGCAACACACCCATCTACAATTACAGCCAGATCATTTGTATACATCACAGACAGGAGGTGGAAGGAGATCCCAGAGAAGTGGTCGAGGCAGACATTAACATTTGAAACATTGGAGCGAATGACAGCTGACGCTTCCAGAAAGGTGTCACTACTGTGAACTCTTACCTGTTTGTGCAGTGGTTGGCACTATTCTGGGTCCCGAGGCAATGGGAGGATCCTCGTCCGCATCGGTGAGCGGTTCGTCTCTCCGAAAGTTCAGCTCTGAGTAGGTGGAGGTCAGTCCGTCTGGGAGAGAGAGTCGGACAGGCTGATCAAGGACAGAATGAGATAAGGGTACAGAACGGGAGATAGGTTCGCGCAGAGAGTGAAGAGACAGCAGAAGAGACAGCTGGGGTAGGCGAGGGGGGGGAGAGGGGTTGAGAGACAGCGAGACAAATGGATTGTTGGAGAGAGAGAGGAGGAGAGACTGTGAAAGGGAAGGAGAGGGATGCGGAGAGAGCGATGGGATAATGGATGGCCAAATACGAGAGCAATGGGGAAAGACAACGAGGTGAGAAGAGGGGAAAGAGTGAGAGACAGAGGGGGAGGGCGGACTGTGCCAGGAGAGAGTGCAGTAGGACGGGAACGGTGAGAAGGGAGATGAGGCCTGATTTGCTGTGCTGTGTCCACGACTCTTTGCAGTTTCCTTCGGTCACGGACTGAGTAGTTTCCGTCAAAGCCGAACTGCATCGTGATTGGATGCATTCGATGGTGCGTCGGCAAAGATGGGCGGGATTCCACAGGAACATGCAAAGCTGACGGATGAGCCAAGAAGGTCTGACGGGGATAGAGCAGTGGGCACTAGAAGACAGGAACACTAGAACACTACAGCACAGTACAGGCCCTTCAGTCCTCGATATTGTGCCGAACCATATATTCCTTAAAACGAGTACTGAACCCACACTAGCCCGTAACCCTTTATTTTTCTGTCATCCATGTGCCTGTCCAAGAGTCTCCTAAATACCCCCAATGTTTTAGTTCGCACCACCATCCCGGGCAAGTCATTCCAGGCATCCACAACCCTCTATTAAAAAAAACTTACCACTGATGTCTCCCCTAAACTTCACTCCCTTAACTTTTTATATATGTACTGTAGTGTTTGCTATTGGTACCCTGGGAAACAGGTAGTGGCTATCCACCCTATCTATGTCTCTCATAATCTTGTCAATAACTATCATCCCATCTCATCTTACTGCGCTCCAAAGAGAAAATACCCATCTCTGCTAATCTTGCCTCATAAAACTTGTTTTCCAATCCTCGTAATTCTCCTCTGCACCGTCTCCATAGCTTCCACACCCTTCCTATAATGAGGTGAGCAGAACTGAACAGAGTACTCTAAGTCCTGTGTCACCAGAGATTTGTAGAGTTGCAGCATGACCTCTCGACTGTTGAACTCAATCCCACTATTAATGAAGTCCAGAATCCCATTGGCCATCTTAACTACCCTATCAACCTATGCAGAGACCTTGAGGGATGTATGGATTTGAACATCAAGGTCCCTCTGTCCATCCACACTCTTAAGTAACCGACCATTAACCCTGTCCTTAGCCTTCTGGTTTGTCCTTACAAAATGCATCACCTCACACTTATCCGGATTGAACTCCATCTGCCACTTTTCTGCCCAAATCTGCATCCTGTCTATATCCTCTTGTAACCTTCGACAACCTGCAGCTCCATCCACAACTCCTCCAATCTGCGGGCCATCCGCAAACTTACTCACCCATCTTTCTACCTCTTCATTAAGGTCTTTTATAAAAATCACAAAGAGCCGGGGCCCCAGGACAGTTCCTTTCTGCACTCCACTAGTCACCGACCTCCGGGCAGAATACTTCCCTTCCACTACCACCCTCTGCTTTCTTCCTGTAAGCCAATCTTTTATCCAAGCAACCAAGATTCTACTGATCCCATGCGTTGTGACTTTCCGGATGAGTCTCCTGTGGGGACCTTGTCAAGTTCCTTACTAAGTCTATGTAGACCACATCTACCACCCTACCAGCATCAATTTATTTCGTTACCTCTTCAAAAAAACTCAATTAGGCTCTTGGGACAGGACCAACCCTTTACAAGGAAACACGTGACCAGCAGCAGAAGCTCCCTTTCACGTGGTGATATATTTTCTGTTCTCTGACCGTACATGGAAGGTCGGGGTGAGTTATCCGGTGTGGACACAAGGTATTTAGTGTATGAATTCACGTGCTTGGTAAATTAAACAATCAAGGTGCTCGTCTGCAGAAAGCGGTAGAGAGGAGGAGTGTGAAAGGGAGATGGCAGAGAGTGTGGAAAGGCGAGAGTGGAGAAAGAGAAGTAGATAGAGGGGAAATGGCAACAGAGAGATCCGGAGCCGTAGAAGGGGAGAGTTGTGGAAAAGACAGAGAATGATTGGGGAAGGGGAGAGAGCGTGAGATTGAGGGTGAGAGAAAGGGAAAAAGTGGACGAAAAGGAAGAAAAACGGATGAGAGATTAGCATGTGAGAGATGGCGGAGAAAAGGGAGGCAGTGGAGAGAAAGGAGAGAGAGTGATGAGAGTCGGGTTAGAACGGGAAGAGTGTTGTACACATTTTATAATGTTCACGTTCCTCACTGACCTTCCATCTGTCCTCCTACCTCGCCACTCCTCCCAGGGTGTTTCCTGCTCACCGGCCATGGGACAGCACTCACTGTTCTCGCAACACGCCGCCCCACCCACCACACAGCTCTCACTCCTCAGCGCCCCTAGTTTAACCCCCTCTCACGGTATTCCCACCACACAAAAATCTCATGGCGTTCTCTGCACCGACCACACCCAGAGAAACTCCTCATCCCGTTCCAGAGGCCTTCCTCTATACCGCCCCCTCCCCGTTTCTCGGCCTCCACTGCGAACCTTCCCAGAGCGCTCCATCCTCACCGACCCTCCCATTGAGCTCGTAGCTCATCGAGTCTCGCACACTTTACCTTTGACTTATTGTCTCACAGGGAATCATTAGGGTTAACAGTGCGCTTGCCGTGAGATTTCTCAACAGGAAGAGACACATCAGTGAGCAGAGTCAAACCAGCAAAGTGAAACTGACCTCTGTTCGTCCGGACCCGGGGAACAGAGAGGGTCTTGAAATGAGGTCCCACATACGATACATCAGGTTCATCTGGTGGCAGAACAGTGAGAGTCAGAAATAGGGTACAGCTCCCTCCACTCCGTCCCATCACATACTGCAAGGATCAGACACAGAGGGAAGCTCCCTCCACACCGTCCCATCGCATACTACCGTGGTCAGACATAGTGTGAATCTCCCTCCACACCGTCCCATCACACACTCCCGGGTTCAGACACAGAGTGAATCTCCCTCCACACCGTCCCATCACATACTACCGGGGTCAGACACAGAGTGAATCTCCCTCCGTACCGTCCCATCACACACTCCCGGGGTCAGACACAGAGTGAATCTCCCTCCACACCGTCCCATCACACACTCCCGGGGTCTGACACAGAGTGAATCTCCCTCCACACCGTCCCATCACACACTCCCGGGGTCAGACACAGAGTGAATCTCCCTCCACCACGTCCCATCACACACTGCAAGGATCAGACACAGAGGGAAGCTCCCTCCACACCGTCCCATCGCATACTACCGTGGTCAGACATAGAGTGAATCTCCCTCCACCACGTCCCATCACACACTGCCGGTGTCAGAAACTGGGTGAGGCTCCCTCCACACCGTCCCGTCACACACTCCCGGGTTCAGACACAGAGTGATGCATTCTCCGCATTGCCCCATCACATACACCCCTGATCGGAAACAGAGTGACGCTCCCTCCACTCCGTTCCATTACACACTCCCGCGGTCAGACAGAGAGTGAAGCTCCATCCACACGTCCCAGGAGGATGTGACTTTTTGAGGATGTGACTAAACGCATTGCTGCAGGAAGAGCAGTAGGTGTAGTGTAACGGATTACAGGAAGGCATTGGATAAGACAATCCACGCAAGGCTTATTGTGAACGTAAGGAGGATCCAAGGTAACATTACTGTGTGGATGCAGAGCTGACTTGCCCAAAGAAGGCACGGAGTGGTTGTAGTCGTGACGTCTTCTGCATTGAGGTAGATCCCCAGTGGAGTGCCTCAGGACCCTTACTCTGTATGATGTTTATAAATGACCCGGATCAAGAAGTGGAGGGATGGGTTAGTATGTTTGCTAATGACAATAAGGATGTAAATGTTGTGGAGGATATGGAGGGCTGTTAGATATAAAGGGGGGCCATTGTTAGGATGCAAGGCTGGGCTGAGAAGTGGCAGATATAGTTGAACGCAGATAAGTATGAAGTGGTTGATTTTGGTAGGTCAAATATGATGTGCTGTAGGTTTTCGATGTTTCTATCTTTCTATCACACATTCCAGTTGTCAGAAACAGATAGAATCTCCCCTCCACACCGTCGCATCACACAATCCCGGGGTCAGACACAGAGTGAATCTCCCTCCACGCGTTCTCATCCCACACTCTCGGGATCAGACACAGAGTGACGCTCCCTCCACAAACCCCCTTCACACACTCCCTGGGTTAGAAAGTGATTGAATCTCCCTCACTCCGTCTCTGCCCCACTCACCTCCCGATGGAGACGGTGAGTCCGTTTCTGTGAATCTTACATTCATGAAAGCCCCTCTGTCGTTCATACCGTCGAGGATCCTCTGCGTCTCTGAGATCAGCGAGGGGAATTAACCGTTGTCAGAGGAAGCCTGTGCTGACAAGTGGATCAGAGCGACACAAACAATCTCCAGTTGAGCAGCTGATAAAGAGAGGGGCCGAGAGCAGGGGGAGGAAGTGCTGCGGGAAAATGACATTCATGCTGTGAGAGGGGGTGGTCTGGGCCGATGTGAGTGGCGGGGGAAGAGTAGTGAGAGTGTGGAGAAACAGAGACAGGAGAAAGTGAGGGGAAGGTTAGGGTATGGCGGAAAGAGAGTCGTGATTTACAGGGGTCCGAAAGGGGTATCTCTGAAAGGAGAGGTCAAGGACTGGGAGAGAATGGGGAGAGGGGGGAGAGAGAGAGAAAGAGAGAGAGAGAGAGGTAGTGCCCTCGGCACAAACACTCCCGGTGTCAGATATTAATGCAGCCCCCTTCACCACGGCCTACCACACATCCCTGGGTCAGAAACAGAGCGAATCTCCCTCTTCACTCCCTCTCTCCCTCTCATCAATCACCAGCATTCCAGGGTTCCTGTAGTCTTCAACTGTGTGTCCGTCTCAGAGATAACTGTGTGTGAGACCAGAGGTAGAACAGAGCAGGGAGGTGAGGGGAGTGGGAGCTGTGGAGGGCTGGTGACTTCGCAGTAACTGGGTGAAAGTCGTGAGAAACTACTCGACCGGCCTGTACTCGCAGAGATGTAGAGAAGCTGAGGACCGAGAGATCGATGTCCGGTGGAAATGAGCAGAAATAACACCAACGGTCAGCAAGGAGATTGACAATGTGTCTGACCCCGGGAGTGTGTGATGGGACGGTGCGGAGGGAGATTCACTCTGTGTCAGATCCGGGAGTGTGTGATGTGACGGTGCGGAGGGAGATTCACTCTGTGTCAGACCCCGGGAGTGTGTGATGGGACGGTGTGGATGGAGATTCAGTCTGTGTCTGACCCAAGGAGTGTGTGATTGAACGGTGTGGAGATAGATTAAATCTGTGTCTGACCCCGGGTGTGTGTGATGAGGCGGTGTGGAAAGAAATTCACTCTGTGCCTGACCCCGGGAGTCTGTGGTGGAACGTTGTGCATTAGGTACATTCTAAGTCTGACACCGGAGTGTTTGATGGGACGTTAAGGAGTGGCCCAGGGCAGAATAATGCAAGAGGGCATAATATTAAGGTGGTTGAAGGTAAGTATAGGTGGGATTGTCAGAAGCAAGTTGGGTTTAGTACAGAGAATGTCGAGCATGTGGAACCCTGCCAGGGGTAGTGGTGAACACGGATACATTAGGAACATTTTAGAAATCGTTAGATTAGCATGTGAATGATAGAAAATAAGTGAAAGGCCATATAGGAGGGAAAGGTTAAGTTGATCTTGGAGTATATTAAAAGGGTGGCATAACATTGTGGGCGGAATGGCCTGTGATCTACATGCATTTTAGTAAGGCATTTAACAAGGCTCTATACGGTAGTCTTATTCAGAAAGTCAGATCGCATAGGATCAGGGAGGTTTGTCTAGATGGATTCAGAATTGGGGTCAGACACAGAGTGAATCTCCCTCCACATCGTCACAACACACACTCCCAGGGTCAGACACAGAATGAAGGTTCCTACACACTTTCCCATCACACCCATCCAATGTCAGACACAGAGTGACTCTCACTCCCCTCCGAACCGTTGCACACTGTCGGGGTCAGACACGGTGTAATTCCCCCTGAAATGTCTTATCTCACGCTGCTGGGGTCTGGGAGAGAGCGAAGCTACCTCCCTAACGTCCTATCAAACGCTCCGGTGTCAGACTTAGAATGTACCTAATGCACGATGTTCCACCACAGACTCCCGGGGACTTCGCACAGAGTGAATTGCTCTCCACACCATCTCATCACACAGACCCGGGGTCAGACACAGAGTTAATTCCTCTCCACACCGTTCAATCACACATTCCCGGTGTCAGACACGGAGTGCATCTCCCTCCGAACCTTCCCATCACACACTCCCAGGGTCAGACACAAAATGAAGATCCCTACACGCTCTCCCATCACACCCATCCAACGTCAGACGCAGGGTGAGGCTCATTCCACACCGAACTATCACACGCACCCGGGGTCAGACACATGCTGAATGTCACACCCTCCCAACCGTTACACACTGCCTGGGTCAGCCACGGTGTAATTCACCCTAAACTGTCTTATCACACACTCCTGGGGTCTGGGACAGAGAGAAGCTCAGTAGATCACATCCACTGCACTGCCCCATCTATATGCCTGGACACCTCCTCAAAAAACTCAATCAGGCTTTTTAGACATGATCCACGGTACAGAACATAGAACTGAATATGATACAGCACAATACTGGCCCTTCGGCCCACAGTGTTGTGCCGACCCTTATACCCTGCTCCCACATAAAACCCCACCTTAAATTCCCCCATATGGCTGTCTAGTAGTCTGTTAAATTTCACGAGAGTGTGTGTCTCCAGCATAAACTCAGGCAGTGCATTCCACGCACCAACCACGCTCTGAGTCAAAAACCTTCCTCCAATATCCCCCTTAAACTTTGCTCCACTTGTCTTAAAGCCATGCCCTCTTGTATTGAGCAGTGGTGTCCTGGGGAAGAGGCGCTGGCTGTACACTCTATCTTTTCCTCTTAATATCTTGTACACCTCTGACATGTCTCCTTCATCCTACTTCTGTCCAGAGAGTAAAGCCCTAGCTCCCTTAATCTCTGATCATAATGCATACTCTCTAAAACAGGCAGCATTCTGGTAAATCTCCTCTGTACCCTTTCCAATGCTTCCACATCCTTCCTATAATGAGGCGACCAGAACTGGACACAGTATTCGAAGTGTGCGCCAACCTGCGTTTTACAGAGCTGCATCAACAAGCCGCGTCTCTGAAACTCTGACCCTCGGCTTATGAAAACTACATTGGCTGCCTTAACTACACTATCTACCCATGAGGAAACTTTCAGTGATCTGTGGACATGTACCCCGAGATCCCTCTGCTCCTCCACACTACCAAGTATCCTGCCATTTACTTTCTACCCTGCCTTGGAGTTTGTCCTTCCAAAGTGTACCGCCTCGAACTTCACTGGGTTGAATTTTATTTGCCACTTCTCAGCCCAGTTCAGCATCCTATCAATGTGTCTCTGTAATCTTCGGGATTTTTCTACACAGGCCGCAACACCACCAACCGTTGTGTCGTCTGCAAACTTGCCAACCAGCCCCTCTACCCCAACATTAGGTCGTTAATAAAATCACGGAATGTAGAAGTCCCAGAACCGATCCCTGCGGGTCTCCACTCGTCACAGCCTTCCAATCTGAATGTACAAATGCTGCACAACACACTGCTTTCTGTAGCAAGGCCAATTCAGAAGCCACCTCGACAATCCTCCCTTGAACTCATGCCTTCTGACATTCAGAATAAGCCTACGGTGTAGAAACTTGTACAATGCCCTAGTAAAATCCATGTAGAATTTACATCCACTACTCTGTCCTCATCTAAATGCCGGGTCACCTCCTGAAGGAATTCTATCAGCCTTGTTAGACACGACCTGCACTTCTCAAAGCTATGCTGACTGTCCCTGATCAGGGTATGATTCTCTAAAGGCCCATAGATTCTATCTCTGAGAGTCCTAGTCAACAGCTTTCCCACCACAGACGTCAGGCTCACTGGTCTATAATTACCCAGACTATCTCAACTAACGAGATCTAGGTGTTACTGTACATCGGTCAATGAAAGCAAGCATGTAGGTACAGCAGGCAGTGAAGAAAGCTAATGGCATGCTGGCCTTTATAACAAAAGGAATTGGAAATAGAAGTAAAGAGGTTCTTCTGAAGCTGTACAGGGCCCTGGTGATACCCCACCTGGAGTATTGTGTGCAGTTTTGGACTCCCAATTTGAGGAAGGACATTCTTGCTATTGAGGGAGTGTAGCGTAGGTTTACAAGGTTAATTCCGGGGATGGCGCGGCTGTCATATGTTGAAAGTTTGGAGCGACTGGGCTTGTTTACTCCGGAATTTTGAAGGATGAGAGGGGATCTGATTGAGACATATAAGATTATTAAGCAATTGTACACGATGGAGGCAGGATGCAAGTTCCCGCTGATGGGTAAGTCCAGAAGTAGAGGCCACAGTTTAAGGGGTAGGCCATTTAGAACTGAGATGCAGAAAAACTTTTTTCAGCCAGAGCGTGGTGTATATGTGGAATGCTCTGCCCCAGAAGGCAGAGGAGATAGCTGTCTCCTCTGGATAAATTGTCCTCTGGATAAATTAAGGACAGAGTTAGATAGAGCTCAGATAGATAGCGGGGTCGAGGGATCTGGGGAGAGGGCAGGAACGGGGTACTGAGTGTGTATGATCAGCCATGATCACAGTTAATGGCGGTGCTGGCTACAAGGCCGAATGGCCTACTCCTGCACCTATTGCACACAGTCTATTGTGTATAACGTTTTTCAAAAAGAGGACAGCATTCGCCTCCCTCCAATCTTCCGGTACCACTCCAGTGGACAAAAAGTACATGAAGATCCTAGGCAGAGGCTCAGCAATTGCTTAGGGAGCAGGCTGGGGAATATTCAGTCAGGCCCCGTGGATTTATCCGTCATAATGTATTTTAACAACTCCAACACCTCCTCTTCCTTAATATCAACGTGCACCAGAACATCAACTTCAGTCATATTGTCCTCACCGTCATCAAGTTCCGTCTCATTTGATCATATCGAAGACAAATATTCATTGATAACCCCGCTCGCTTCCAGAGCCTCCAGCAAATCTTCCCACTTTCCACTTTCATCTCTAATCGGTCCTATCTTCACGCCTTTTATCCAATTGTTCTTCACATAAATGAAGAATGCCTTGGGGTATTCCTTTACCCCCCTCTCCAAGGCCTTCTCATGCTCCTTTGTACTCGTCAGCCCATTCTTAAGCTCCTTTCTTGTTACCCACTATTCTTCAATAAACCCATCTGATCCTTCCTTCCTAAAAGTTATGCATGCTGCCTTCTTACACCTGACTAGATTCACCACTTCACTTGTACCATGGTGGCTTCATCCTACCATTCTTTGTCTTCCTCATCGGGACAAATTTAACCCTAATATCCTGAAAGAGATCTCTGCAACCAAGCCAATTCAGAGACCTCCTGGATTAACTTCCACGGATCCTATGTCTTCTGACATTCTGAATAACCCTACCGTGTGGAACCTTGTGAAATACCTTACTAAAATACATGTATATCACATCAACTACACTACCCTGATCTATATTCCCGGTCAGCTTCTCAAAGAACTTTATCAGACTTGTTAGGCACAATCTGCTCTTCACAACGTCATGCTGACTGATCAGACCTAGATTCTCTAAACACCCACAGATCATATCTCTAAGAATCTTTCCAACAATTTTTCCACCACAGACGTAAGGCTCACTGGACTATAATTAACCGGACAAGCCCCACTACCGTATTTGAAGAAGGGGACAGCATTTGCCTCCCTGCAATCATGCGGTACCATTCTCGTGGACAACGAGGACATAAAGATCGTAGCCAGAGGCTCAGGAATTTTTTCCATCGTCTCGTGGAGCATCTTGCGGACGATTCCTTCACGCCCCGGGGAAATATCTGCACTAAGTTATTTTAACGACACCAACTCCTACTTTCCCTTAATATGAACGTGATCCAGAACATCAATTTCACTCATATTGTCCTCACAGGAAAAAGTTCTCTCACATTAGTCAATACAGAATACAAGTAATTATTGAGGACCTCGCTCTATTCCACAGCCTCCAGGGACATCTTCCCACCTTTGTCTCTAATCGGTCCTATTTTCACTCCTCTCATATTTCTGTTCTTCACATAATTGAAGAATTCCTTGGCGTATTCCTTTATCATTCTCGCCAAGGCCTTCTCATACCCTCTTTTTGCTCTCCTCAGTTCCTTCCTAAGCTCCTTTCTTGCGACCCAATATTCCTCAATAGACCCATCTGATCCTTGCTTCCGAAACCTCATGTATGCTGCCTACTTCCTCCTGACTATATTCTCCAACGCACTTGTCACCATCGTGCCTTCACTCTACGATTCTTTATCTTCCTCACTGGAAGAAATTTTACCCTAACATCCTGCAAAAGATCCCTAAGCATCGAACAAATGTCCATACTATATTCCTCTGCAGAAACATCATCTCAATTCACACCCGCATGTCCTAAATTTATAGAATCATAACTGTCGTTCTCCAGCAAAAAATGGTCCTTGTCCTCTCTGCTTTTTTGCCGTTTCCCATGAGGCAAATGGAGGCAGTTAGACTCGCTGTCTGAAACCGGTAGTGTGTAATCGGACGGCGTGGATGGAGATCCACCATGTGTCTGTACCAGGTCGCTTGGGAGGGAGCTTCACTCTGTGTCTGATCACGGTAGTGTGTAATCGGACGGCGTGGATGGAGATCCACCATGTGTCTGTACCAGGTCGCTTGGGAGGGAGCTTCACTCTGTGTCTGATCACGGGAGTGTGCGATTGGACGGTGCAGATGGAGTCCACCATGTGTCCTGCGCCGGTACTGTGTGATAGTAATGTGTGGAGTGAGAATCGCTCTGTGTCTGACCCCGGTAATGTGTGATGGGCCGGTGTGGAGGGAGATTGCCGCTGTGTCTAACCCAGGAGTGTGCGCTGAGACGGTGAGACGGGAGCTTCAACATGATTCTGATCCGGAAGTGTGTGATCGCACAGTATGGAGGGAGCTGCACCCTTTGTCTGATACCGGGAGTGTGTGATCGGACGGTGTGGAGGGAGATTCACTCTGTGTCGGACCCCGGGAGTGTGTGATGGGACGATGTGGAGGGAGATTCACTCAGTGTCTGATCCCGAAAGTGTGTGATGGGACGGTGTGGAGGGAGATTCACTCTATGTCTGACCCCGGGATTGTGTGATGGGACGGTGTGGAGGGAGATTCACTCTGTGTCTGACCCCGGGGGTGTGTGATGGAGGATGTGGAGGGTAAATCACTTTATCTCTGACACTGGAAGTATGTGATTGGACCGTGTGTAGGAAGCTTCTCGGTGTGACAGACACCGGGAGTGTGTGATGGGACGGTGCGGAGGGTGCTGCTCTGTGTGTGTAACACCCGAAGTATGAGATGGGATGGAGTGGAGCGAGCTTCAGACTGGAATGTACTTAAGTTCTGTATGGCTCACACAGACCTCTTCCTCTTGAATGTATTTCAAAACGCTTTGAAAGACAGTTAGAACAATGCTGCCTCGCCCCATCGACTTTTCTCGAAAATAGGACTCTTTCCACACCGTCCATTCCATCCACCGGCAGTAAGACACAGAAAGGGACACCTTTCAGACCGGCCCATCACACATTCCCGGCGTCAGTTGTAAAGAGAAGATCCCTCCGAACCGCCCGATCACACAGACTCGGCGGTTTAGAGACAGAGTGAAGCTCTCTCTGCACCCTCCCATCAAATAGTCCTGTTGGCAGACATAAGAGAAATTCCTGAAACACTCCCCCAAAACACATTCCCGAGATCAGAATTAGAGTCAAATCACAGTCCCAGCACACACAAACAGCATTAGATCCATCTCAAACTCCGAGGTCAGACAGAGAGTGTAGCTCCGTCCCCTCTCAAACTCCCGAGGTCAGACAGAGAGTGTAGCTCCGTCCCCTCTCAAACTCCCGAGGTCAGACAGAGAGTGTAGCTCCCTCTACTCCGTCCCCTCTCAAACTCCCGAGGTCGGACACACAGTGTAGCTCCCTCTACTCCGTCCCCTCTCAAACTCCCGAAGGTGGACACACAGTGTAGCTCACTACACACCATTGGATCACACAACCAGCGGTTCGAGCTCGAAGTGAAGCTCTCTCCGCAGAGTCCACTCACCCCACCACCCGGGATCAGAAACAGAGAGAAGCTTCGTACACACCGTCCATCTCACTCTTCCATGGTCAGACTCGGAGTGATGCTCCCTCCACATCATCCTCTCACACAGTCCCGGTGTCCGACAAAGACTGAAGCTCCATACACACCGACCCGTCACTCACTCCCGGGATCAGTCTCAGAGTGAAGTTCCATCTACACCGTCCCATTACACAGCCCCCGGGTCAGAAGCAGTGTGAAGCTACCTCCGCACCGTTCGATCGCACACATGCGGAGTCAGAAAATGATTCAAGCTCCCCTGCGCACGGTCCCAACACTCTCTCCGGGGTCAGAAACAGAGTGAAAGTGCATTCAGTCCGCCGCAGCGCACAGTCCCTCGGTCAGACAAGGAGTGAAGCTCCCCTCTACTCCGTCCCATCACACACTCCAGGGGTAAGATACAGAGCGAATCTGCCGCCTCACAGTCCCATAACACACCAACGGATTCAGAAAGAGAGCGGATCCACCCCCACCCCTCTCGATCCCTCTCTCCCCTCTCACCAATCACAAGCACTTCAGCGTTCCTGTAGTCCCAGTAGTGTGTCTGTTCTAGAGACAATTAGTGTGTGTGAGACCAGAGGTAGAACTGGTGGGAGGGGGAGTGGGAGGGGAGTAAGCGCTGAGACGCAGCTGCGTTTGCAGTCACTGGGAGAAAGGGGTGTGAAACCACACGACTGGCCTGTAGTCGCAGAGACGTAGAGAAGCTGAGAACAGAGAGATAATATCCGGTGGAAATGTTCAGAAATAACATCAACGGTGTGCTCGGAGCTTGATCACGTGTCTGTCCCCGGGAGTGTGTGATGGGACGGTGTGGAGGGAGATTCACTCTGCGCCTGACCCCGGGAGTGTGTGATGGGACGGTGTGGAGGGAGAATCACTCTGTGTCTGAGCCCGACAGAATGTGATAGGACGATATGGACGTAGCTTCTCAATGTCTCTGACCCCCGATATATGAATTGCGATGGAGTGGAGGGTGCTTCAGTCTGGAGTGGATAAATGACACATCACTCCTGCTCTTTGAATTTATTTCAAGAAGCATTGAAACAGAGTTAGAACAATGTTGCTTCGCTACATCCTTTCACACCGGCCCATCACACATTCATGGCGTCGTTGTAAAGAGAAGCTCCCCCCGAACCGTCTGATCACACAGACTCGGCTGTTTAGAGTGAAGCTCCCTCTGTACTCTCCCATCAAATAGTCCAGTTGGCAGACATTCAGAGAACCAACACATTCTCCCGAAACACTTTCCCGGGATCAGACACAGAGCAAGATTCAATTTACAGTCCCAGCGCATACTGATTGGCTGGACTCTCTCTCTCATTCTCTCTCTCTCTCCCTCTCTGTCTCTCTCTCTCTCTCTCTCTGTCTCTCTCTCTCTCTCTCTCTCTCTCTCTCGCCTCTCTCTCGCTCTCGCTCGTTCTCGCTCTCGCTCGTTCTCGCTCTCGCTCTCGCTCTCTCTCTCTCTCTCTCGCTCTCTCTCCTCTCTCTCTCTCTCTCTCTCTCTCTCTCCTCTCTCTCTCCTCTCTCTCGTTCTCTATCCCTCTCTCGTTCTCGCTCTCTCTCTCTCTCACACACTCTCTCTCGCTCTCTCTCTCTCACTCTCTCTCGCTCTCTCTCTCTCCCTCTCTCGCTCGCTCTCTCTCTCCCTCTCTCTCTTCCCATCTCTCTCTCTCTCTCTCATCCAGACACAGACACAGCCGCGACTGCACATCTCCTCCAGCACAACCACCCCTTTATCCACTACAGTCACCCCCTTTTCCAAAGCCATTTCGAAGTGAATGGGAAGAGAGAAGGTGGGAAAGATAGGGTGGGGGACAGACAGAGGCTTCGTGAGGAGGGCAGTGAGATAGAAAAACAAAGAGAGCGAGTACAGTAAAAAGGAGAGAGCATGACAGAGGAGCGAAATTGAAGCAGGTCAGAGGCATTCATGGGTTTCAAATAGGGAGATAGTGAGGGTAAAGTGAGGGATGCAGAGAGAGAACTTGATAGACAGAAGGTGATGGAGGATTTGTGAGAGAGCTCCTGCACTCCGTTTGCTGGGCTGACGTCACTGCTATTTATATTTTTTTCCTGTCTGTATGTTGGCGAAGTCAGTGCCGCCTTCAATACTAATCTGAAATACTGCAAAACCCCCAGCTTATGTTTCAATGTGTGAAGAGAGTCTAACTTCAAACACCGCGCAGCGTGTGCAGGTTTCCTGTAAACTTCAATATCTAAATACATGCATTCTTTGGTAAGTTCTGCACGGTTTGAAAAGGTCAATCTGTTGTTTGTCTCTGTAGCTCGGTTACTTCGGTGGGTGTTTTGGCTGGTCTCCCGGGGCCGTGTTTTCTAGAGAACAGAGGCCTGAATAAACAGGATGTTGCGGTGGGGGATGGGGTGTTGGTTGTAAACCTCTCGGACAGTAAATGCAACATATCCGCCCGAGAGAGGGAATAGAAGAAAAAAAGAGAGAGCTCGAGAGTGAGAAGCCAAATTGATTCCCTCCAACAATCCATCCTCTCCATTTCTACCCATCTCTCTAAATTCTCTTCCCCTTCTTGCCCTCCCCTTCTTTCCGTGATACCCCTTTCTGTCCCCTGTCACTCACGATTCTCTCCCCACCAAACCCTAACTTTCCCTCACTCTCCCTCCCTCTGTTACTACCCACTCTAACTATCTCCCACCAGCCACTCTAATCCCTCCAGACCACCCTCCTCTAACACCCTCAATCTCTCTCTCCTCCAGCACTTCCTCCCCTGGCTCTCGGCTCCTCTCTTTATCAGCTGCTCATCCGGTGGTTGTGTCGCTCGGATCTAAAGGACGACACCGGCTTTCTCTGACAACGGTTACTTCCCCTCGTTGAGCTCAGAGACGCAGAGGTTCCTCGACAGGATGGACGACAGAGAGACATACACGATTATTCAGCTCGTAAAACCAGACTCACCGTCTCCATCGAGAGGTAAGAGGGACAGAAACAGAGGGAGGGAGTTTCAATCTCTTCTAAACCGTGGAGTTTGCGATGCGGGGTTGTGGAGTGAGATTCACCGTTTGTCTGTCCCCTGGTGCATGTGATGGGACAGTATGGATGGATCTTCACTCTGTGCCTGACCCGTGATTGTGTGATTGGACGATGTGGATGGAGATTCACTCTGTGTCTGTCCGCGGGAGTGTGTGATGGGACGGTGTGGAGGGAGCTTCACTCTGTGTCTGACTCCGGGAATGTGTGATGGGTCGGCCTGGAGGGAGATTCACTCTTTGTCTGACCCCAGGAGTGTGTGATGGGACGGGGTGGATGGAGATTCACTCTGTGACGGACCCGGGAGTGTGTGATGGGACGGGGTGGATGGAGATTCACTCTGTGACGGACCCCGGGAGTGTGTGATGGGACGGTGTGGAGGGAGATTCACTCTGTGTCTGACACCGGGAGTGTGTGACGGACGGTGTGCAGGGAGATTCACTCTGTGACTGACCCCGGGAGTGAGTGATGGGTTGGGGTGGAGGAGGATTCTCGTTGTGTCTGAGCCGGACAGAATGTGATAGGGCGGTGTGGACGTAGCTTCTCCATGTCTCTGACCCCCGAATATGAAATGGGATGTAGTGGAGGGTGCTTCAGTCTGGATTGGATATATGACACATCACTCTTGCTCTTTTGAATTTATTTCAAGCAGCTTTGAAAAAGAGTTAGAACAATCTTGCTTCACCCCAGCCTTTCACACCGGCCCATCACACTTTAATGGTGCTATTGTAAAGAGAAGATTCCTCGAACCGTCTGATCACACAGATTCGGCTGTTTAGAGATAGAGTGAAGCTCCCTCTGTACTCTCCCTTCAA